>NW_028317892.1:2500-200833 GCF_062004578.1 Staurois parvus
TCTCTCCCTCTCTACCCTCTCTCTCTCTCATAAATATATTGATAGTAGCCCAAACTAATAGTTGTGACTATCCTATACAAGGACCCTCCTGCAGAGATGTAGCAATAGCGATCTAACTTTTTGCCCACATGAACCTATAAATTTGTCAGTATTTTGGGATGTGGTGTCATTCATATTCAGCAATACCCATGGCATCCACTTACATTACTTAGGCATAGCAAAGTTCCCACTGGGCTGTCATTTGCCGATAGGCTGGACAAGAGGCGGTTAACAGGCTGACTATACTTTTTTGTTTTTGCTACACACACAGCAACAGGGTCATGTGGAAAGGTTAATGTTTGGCTTTTAATTTTATATTGGCTTAAAAATGCAACTGTGGTTTTACCCCCTTCCCTTCCTATTTTGCGCTATTTTAACTGGCAATTGCGTGGTCATGCAATACTATACCCAAATGAAATTTATATCCTTTTTTTCATGCAAATAAAGCTTTTTTTTTTTTTTTTTTGGTGGTATTTGATCACCACTTGTTTTGTTTTTTGGCGATCTAAACAAAAAATGGCAGAATGTTTTACAAATACAATATTTTCTACTTTGTTATAAAAAAAAAATCCAATAAACTCCAATTTCATCATGTGTTTAGGCCAAAATGTATTCTGCTTCATGTCTGATAAAAAAAAGTGTATATTTGGTTTTTGTGAAAGTTGGAACGTCTACAAGTTATGGTGTGTGTGTGTGTGTGTGTGTGTGTGTGTGTGTGTGTGTATATAATGGGATTTATGCAGTTTTTACTTCGATTATATTTGAGCTGCTAAAATGCCAGGGCAGTAAAAAAAAAAAAAAAACCCAAATTACCTCTTTAGAAATTTAGACACCCCAAGGAATTTGTAGACAGGCATGTTGAGCCCATGGAAGATTTTAGTGTTTGTCACAAGTTTTTAAACGTTTTTACACAAAATTGTCACTTTATTAAGAGATTTTTCACACATGCCATGGATGTATGTGGAAATACAGCCCAAAATACATTTTGCTACGTCTCCCGAGTATGAGGATACCACATGTATGAGACTTTGGGGGGGCCTAGCTGCATACGGGGGCTGAAAAACCAATGAGAAACTTCAGGCTTTCAAAGGCTGAAATTTCCTCGCGTTGCTTCTTCACTACCCATCACAGTTTTGGAGGCCCTGAAATGCTAGGATAGAAGAGAGACACCCCACCCACTCAAATGACCCCAATTTGGAAAGTAGATATGCCAAGTTATTTGCTGAGAGGCATGTTTTGACAAAAAAATAAAATCTTCCATGAACACAAGTTTTTGAAAAATTAGCAAAACAAAAAATGTTTGTATATATATCTGTGTGTGTGTATAAAATATTTTTTTTTATTTTCTGCATAAAGTTGTCACTTTTTAATGAGCTATTTCTCACACCTGCCATTGGTATATGTAGAATTACACCCCAAAACACATTCTGCTACTTCTCCTGTCTATGGGGTTACCACGTTATACTTTTTGGGAGCCTAGCTGCGTACAGGGGCTGAAAACCAATGACCACCTTCAGACTTTCAAAGGACGTATTTCATCATTTAGCTTTTTCACTGCCTATCGCAGTTTCGGAGGCCCTGAAATGCCAAGATAGTACAAACTACTTGTAGTTTTCCAAAAACTTGCAGCAAGACAAATTTTCAATGCAATCAGCATGCCTCTCAGCAAAATAGCTTGGGGTGTCTACTATCCAAAAAGGGGTCATTTGGGGGGTGTTTAAACTGTCCTGGCATTTTATGCCCAACATTTGAAGCTTCGCCTCACATCGCCCACTCGTCCAACCACTTTAAGTTCAAGCCCTTTATGACACTATTTGTTTAAATGTAAAAAACAGTATTTTTTGCTAGCACATTACTTACTGCCAACCATTTTTTTTTTTTTTTTAAAGCAGAGGCCCTAGAGGAGGAATATGGTGGGTGTTGCAATTTGTCACATGGTATCTGTGCAGCAGTTTTTCTCAAATGCCAATTTTTTGGAAAAAATACTTTTTTTAATTTAAATGCATAAAAACACAGTATAACACCCAGTTGTTTGGTAAAATATAAAAGATGGTATTACGGCGAGTAAATGGATACCAAACATGCCACACTTTAAAATTGTGCAGTGGTGACAAACATACATGGTGTTATCGCCGTTTACGTATTGAGTTGGGACCAATGCATGTGTTCACCTTTGCGTGCGATCACGAGGGAGTTTTTAAAAATTTTTGTTTTTAGAAATTATTTTTTTTTTCCTTTTACACTGTTCCTTTATCACTTTTATTGTTAGCACAGGGAATGCAAATTTATTTTGTGATAGCAATAGGCAGCAACAGGTACTCTTTACTGAGAAATCTTGGGTCTGTAAGACCCTGATTATACCAAGATCGGTATAGTCAGGTGCTTTTCCAATTAAATTGGTGCCGTTTACATCTGGCAAAAACAGAAGTGATGAAATGCTCCATTGCTTCCAGTTTTCTAGACCAGGGTTCTCCAAACCTTCTAAACAAAGGGCCAGTTTACTGTCCGTCAGACTTTAGAAGGGCCGGACTGTGGCCAGTAGTAGAAGAAAATGTCCTGGTGTTGGTAACAGTGCCCCATTATTGGTGTCCGTGAGAGGAATATTACCCCAATGTTGGTGATAGTGGGAAGAATAGTGCCCCACCGTTTGGTGTAAGTGGCAGGAATTATGCACCATTTTGGTGTCAATGGGAGGAATAGTGCTGCTAGGGCCGGATAAAGGCAAGCAAAGGGCCGTATTCGGCCCCCGGGCCGCAGTTTGGAGATCACTGTTCTAGATCATAGAGATAATCAGATCTGTTTCGGTCTCTGATCGGCTCTATGTTCAGTAGGTGGAACCACTAGCTGCATTCTCGCGCTCTCCCGTCCCACCAGGGAAACCGAGAAAGCCGTGGGAGGGCTAAGGGAGGCGTCTTCCAGATCACGAGAGTCGCTCTGCCACTGTATGTGAATGTTCTATAGTAGTCGAGTGGTTAAAGAAAAACCCAATTGCTCACACACACACACACACACACACACACACACACACACACACTTCCTGAGGAAGAACATTATTCGTTTTTTCGGACACAGAGTAATCCTACCTAACTCCATGGTCTAGATACAGCCAGTGGTCTGATCTGTTCTCTCCAGGACTGGAATGTGGGTGGATTATCCAATGTCGTTAGGGTGGGACTCCGGTACTAATTCTGCATTGTATGTAATGTCGTTGAGAAGGGTTCAGACAAGACGGGCAAGGAAAGCAGCTCCTGGGGCTGGGGACCCAGTCGTCACAACTAAAATTAGCAGGACATTTGTTAGAAAATGAGCAATATAACCATAATCCGTTGAGGGAGATATATAGTGTGTATGTATATATAATCTTTTTTTTTTTTTGTGTGCTTTTGTGCCGTATAAATTCTTTATGCTGCTGCAGCTAGAAGTTTTGTTTTTTTTTTGTTTTTTTGAGAAATCATTTGACTATATGAATGAAAGTGACCATTTTAAGGATCCCCATCACTGTTAAATGGTTTGTCCCAGACTGTAATTGTGTGACCTACGCTTTGGTCTAATAATGGAATTGGAAAGGGATCTACTGGTAGGATCAAAAAGTATAAACTTGTGTTATGGGGAAGTGGGGACTGCTGTGTTAATGTTATTGACCACCTGCATTATATGTCATTTGTTTATTTTGCCCATAGTTGCATTTTAAGCAGGCCAGATTTAAGTATTTTTCGTAGGCTTTGACTGGACAGTAAAGGATCAGATACAAACTGAGGCAATCCTGTGCACGCCCCTACTATTAAACATGTACAACACTGACTGCGAGAGACAGCAGTCGTGTGCAGATAAGGGGTCTTCAGTATTGTGCAGTCATTCTGAGTTATGCTGTGCAAGGGATTATGAGAGACTAATATTTGGAAAGATTGGGTACTAGTTCTAAGGTGTGGGGGGTTTTTCATTTCTGAATTTCAGTTCAAGAAACCTTTTTAATAGTTTCTTGGTTAATCACATCTATGTGGCAGGTTGCGTGCCACACCCACAGTGATAACACACGGGGCTGCCATTCTTTCTGAATGGTACCCCTATACATGTAAAAATGCAACGCGTTTGCAGGTGCAGGAACCGCAGGGAAATCACATGGTCAAAAGAACCATGCAATTTGCCTGCGGCCACGTTTTTAAAAAGTTGTTTGTACCTTTTTCTGCAACAAATATAAGCATGTGCAAACTATGCCCCTACAGACGCAGAGGTGTTAACCTAGCCTAAGGGCCGGTTCACACCATGCCCACATCTGAAACGCACAGGAATGTTTCACATGCGGTTCTGTGCAGTATGGTTTCAGACCTTTAATTTTGAATTGGCTGAAAGTGCAATAAAAGTAGTGCATGCACTACTTTTTAAAATGCACTGCAACCAGATTGCATGGTGCAAAAGTAGCATGTGATCCGGTGCGGGCAAATGCACTGTTTGAGAACTGCTTTTGGGGTGTCATTAACTTTTTATTGACACCCACTGCAGATCGCAAATGTGCATTTTGCATGCGGTTTGAACCTGGCCCTAAAGGATTGTAATCCTTCTCCTTTTACTGCCAGTTGATTAGTAAATGCTGGTATGAAAGTCTGTGTTGTTTCAAAATAACCATTCGGATTCCAGATTTATGCCAGTGTATGTATTGCAAAAAACATTTATTTTAGTTATGGATAAAGTAGTGAAGGGTTAAAACCCCGGTCAGTTTTTTGGTGCCTGTGTCCCATTGAGGATAATTTCTTTTTTCATTCTGGAGATGTTACTGGTATAGGTGTCCCTAAGAGGGAAATTATCAATCTGTTTACAAGTGTCTAATTTATCAGTGACAACTCTAAAAGACTTGAATTTTTCACAAGCTTTCTCTCTTGCTGACAATGGCAGACGTTTCCAGGAAATTGGGTGAATTTATCATTTGGCAACATGGAAACCAGTTAAATCCTAACCATGGTTCTAATCTGCATGCCATCCAAAACTGAAAGGTTTTGCCTATTGTCGCGGATCCAACCCACACACCCACAGCGACTAGCTAACCGAGGCGCGGACGTGCGGCCGTGACTTTGGGTAGGAGGGAATAAGAAGGACTTAATCTGAATATATATGTATATAAGACTGGCCTGTGATATACTTTCACAGCCCGCACTACCTCTGGCCACCACTAGAGGGAGACTCAACTCCAATCCAGCTAGCTGACCACACACAGGCAGATACGATCTTACATACAATCTGGTGCACTAATTAGTGTTGAGGAGCAGCCTAGTGATTGACACACCCTTCTAGGATTCCTCCAGCTATCCTACAAGCCAGAACCCCGGTGATACACTCTTCCACTGTCCACACACCCCCACACCAGAGACACCACAAACGGTAGCTTGCCACCACCCAACAGTTTTTGACTTGCCTGCTGGGTCACCACACACACACAGATCTCTGTCTGGCAGAACTGTCACCCTTACAATCTGCACGCAATCTGCCAACACGCTGTGCAATTGCATACAGATGGGCAATGACCTTGACCGAGCATATAAAGAAGACATTAAAATACAATATAATCTCTCTGGAGATATGAGCCCGAGCTTAAGTACCCAGAAGTCACTTATTAATTTTAAGATTTAATATCCCGAAAGTGGGCAGTGTATAAAAAGTTACAGAAAATACAAAAAATACAAGAAGACACACGATTGGCTATTGACTATAAAATAAAAGGGAATGAAAGACAGAAATAAAACTTTTACCAAGATTTATCCTGCGACTGGAGAAAGTCCGTGATCCGTCAGTCAATAGGACGGGCTCCATACGAATCACCCCGTCCATACCTGAAGTCCTCAGTTTGTGGGAATATGGATGTGGGTTGGACATTAGTTCTTGGCCAATCAACCCTGGGGGGTGTTCCTGTACCAGCCCACAGGACGTTCTGGGTACTGAAATGCCCAAAGTCAATTGGACCAGGAACGGTTTGAATCACCAAGTCAGGGATTGAATTTCCAACACCAGCGCATCAGTCTGATCGCGACAGTACCAATCACTGTTCGCCTGTCGCAACCCGGCGTCACATAACCATTTCCTGCATTTTTCTGGCATTCTACATAGGCCACAAATACAGTTTTTACATGCAGATGTATCCTACAGAGTGTCCATTCAGAAGGAAGTATTTTCATTTCTCTGCAACTAATATTTTAGCTTTTATGAGAGATGAAATCTATTCCTTTGATCTGCTGATATACTTTAAAGCTCCCAGACACATCGGAGCCCACCTGGTCTCCTGCAGCCAAAATGTCTGGGTTCCTCTTTTAAACTTCAGGAAGGTGGTAAAGTCTGTATATTTATTTTTATATATACAGCCTGGAAGCTGCTCTGTCTCTTTGGATGCTAATGGGTCATGTCTCTGAATACCTATGACCGAATATTTCTTTAATAACAAGGAATGAAACTAAATGTACAATTTACATATTGCTGCTGATCACATCTCAGTCCAATCACTTGAATCTTTATATTTGTCACATCTCAGCTACTCAAATCTTACATGTACCTTACACCTATATATTTACTTTTAGACTTGGTTAGTGTAAACAAAAGTAAAAGTGAAAAAAAAACACTTAACAGCTGTAAGCAAATCCACCTTGCTCCACTCCTTAAAACCCAACTCCATCAGCCTTGATTATAAACAGCTTTTCCTAAGCCATCCAGCAGTGTAATGGAGTCAGTTTTCTCTGAGCAAAACTAATATCCTGCCCTGGGGACCACACATTTTTTCCGTGCTCCTCTTTTGGTGAGTTCTTCTGCCTCTGGAGCCTATGAGAAGGAACCCAGCCGCTGGTAATGCTCCTTCCACCAAAAGGTGTACACACCACAGAGGCAGTAATGTAGACAGCCAAAGGAGAGGTCCCCAGGAAGTAAACAGAAGAAGGGCTTGTTTAGCCTTATGGTAGGGCCTTAAAAAAGAAAATGTAGTTCAATTGTATTTATTGCTTCCCCCAACCATCCCATTGCTAATGGCCCACAGCAGTGTACGTGATTGAGGCACATTGGTCTGCATTTTTTGTGGGGTTAAAATCACCTCTCTGCCTGTCAAAGGCCTCTGAAAAGCGAGCCAAGTGGAGCAGTCTAAACTTGGCTGACAAGAGGAGCATCATGTGACCGTGGCTTTAGTTAAATAAAATGGGCATATGAATAGGTGTGTTGGTTTTTTTTATTTTTATATTAGAGTGAGGTGGGAGGTAGGTTGCTAATATCCGGTAGTTGAGCTTTGTTTGTATAAGAGAGTCCTGTTATTAAGTGTTCTTGCATGGCAAGACCACTTACTGTTATCTCACATATATATTCTTATTATTATAGCCAAATTTACCACCCTAACTCCTCCCACAGTTTTTACACTACCTAGACTGTAATATACCGAAACGTGTGGATTGTTCTCGATTGGTGTGCTATTACTTTGCGGAACGTTTCGCCGAATGGTTCACGAAATATCGGCGTTTTTGTGGTAAAATTGGTCCCATAGAAATGAATGGTGGAATGTTCAAAACTAGAGTGGGAGCTGAAAAATCAGGACATGATTTCTAAACTGCCATCACTCCCTCATTTTCAAATACACAAATCTTATATCAAAACGTTCAGCTATCCCTGCTGCCACTGGCTAAGCCATAGTCCTGATAGTTTTCACAATATGACCATTTGTTTGCAACTCTCGCCGCCCATTGACATTCATTGAAACTTCACTCTACCCACCTCAAATTTGAAGGGCAATTTCTAAACTGTGACTGTGCCTTCATTTTTATTATTTCAGAGACATACTATGCATTAAAATGTAGGTCTGGGTCTTGTGATTCACAATATAAAGCTCTTCGGTGTAGGATTTATAATTTTTAAACTACAGCCATTTGAAGATGGCAACCGCCAGTGAAGTGAGCAAGTTGGAGCAGTTTGTTTTTAACCGCTCTTCTCTGCCCTTGCTGTACAGTGAGTTGCCATAGGAACCCAGGTGTGTGAGCAGGCAGCAGAGTGACAAGCTACTTCACCCACTCCAGTTGTAGACTACTGGTGGAGGCAAGAACACTTCACACAATTTCCCCAGAAATTGTAGGTTTTCTAGTTTTAATTTGCTGCTGTAAATGGTAAATTGTTTAGCTACTTTTAAAAAGCTAACAAGAAAATCCCCAAACATTATGCTTGTAAACCTGTGTACAATATAGTGACACGTTCCACCTATCCAAGAAGTAGTAATGTGTAAATGACTAAAATTAAAGCAATATATTAGTACAATATAAATTTATATATATTGGGAGTTTGTATTGTGTTTAATATATAGTTTATATATTAGTGTGTATATGTAGTTTCTAGTTATTTACGAGGGACATTAAAGTCAAACCAGGACTTTTGTATTTTTATATAATAAAAGACATTTCAGGGAATGAAAACTGCATTTATTTTTCGACATACTTCTCTGCTACATTTACACACTTATCCCAGCATTTAACTAATGCTTGGAAAACTTCGGCATAGAAAGATTTCTTAGTGCCCCTGAACCATCCTAAGACAGCCTGCTTCACTACGTTATTGTGTTCACAGAGAAAGATTTGTCTCTTGTGCAATTTCACGAAAGGTTATGCGTTGATTATCCAGGATCAGCCAACTGTTCACAGTAGTGGTGCGCCGAAATGAAAATTCTGGTGCCGAAAACAATTCAAAATGCATTTGGCTGAAAACCGAAATGCGCAACTTTTTTTTAAAAGGAGTATATGTTTTTGGAAAAAAATACTTTGATTAAAAAAAATTAAATATATTTACCCCAATTTTTTTGTAAAATATGAAAGTGGATGTTACATCAATTTAAATAGATACCCAACATGTCACGCTTTAAAATTGCACTCACTCGTGGAGTGGTGTGAAACTTCTACAGGTTATCAGTGTAAAGTTAGAGGAGGTCTAGTGCGAGAATTATTGCTCTTGCTCTGATGTTCGTGGCGATACCTCACGTGTGTGGTTTGAACACCATTTGCATATGTGGGCATGGCCTACATATGTGTTCACCACTATGTGAGAGGACAGGGGCACTTTAAACTTTTTTTTTTTTTTTCTTTCCCTTTAAAAAAAAATTTTAATCACTTTTATTCTTCTCACAAGAAATGCATGCATCCCTTATGATAGAAATAATTAGTGACAGGTCCTCTTTATGGAGAGATATGGGGTCAATAAGACCCCACATCTCTCCTCTGCAATGAAAAGCATTGATCTGGTTCATTAAAAAAATGCCCAGAATCGGACGTGACAACGCTGTGGTCCTCCAAGGGCATAGAGATGAGTGGAGGCCATCTTTCCTTCACAAATCTCTATGCCCAGAAACAGGATTGTTCGATGGTTTCTCAGGTAAGGCTGAGAACTACCGAGCGGCGGTGGTGAGGAGCGGGGTTTTTTTGGCACCTGTATTGCTGCTTTTTTTTTTTTTTTTTTTTTTTTTTTTTCATATTTGCTGACGGCCGAAAGGGGTGTTTTCAGCCAAAACGTTTCGGCCACTGGCAACCGCCATGCCACACTAGCAACCCTTTATTATACCTATAAAATTAAAATTTTGTACATATTTATTTCTTGGATAGGTGGAGGGCTTCCCTATATTGTATATATTTCTTGATTGATGTGGTGTGACTACACATTTCAGTCTGCTCTATGTAAATCTCATTTTAGGACACTATAAGCCATGCCAGGATTTTATTTATTATTATTATTCATAATATGATTCTATAGACTCCTACTGTTGATGGCAGGGGCATTGGAAGAGTTGGGTAAACCATTGATATGTCTGTTTTCAAATTGTAAGTTGTTAATCTTCTGTATTGTTGGAGAATAGTGAAATCCTTTAAATTTTCTTCATGCAGTACACACTTCCAAAACCACATGAATGTGAAAAGTTGTCCTTTGTTTCTAAAAAGCAGAATAGATCTAGAGGCAGCCTTAAAATTGTGCCCATTTAATCATATGCAGTGTCATGTATTCTCTGCTTCAAATCTTTTTTCCTTTTGATTAGTTTTTTTTTTTCAGTATGGCTTATTCGAGTACCAGCTTAAAAATTAAAAAAAATAAAATAAAATTGTAAGATTTATTCATCGAATAGGGAGTGGCTATACATACTACCATTCTCTATTGCTGTTGCAAACCTGTTTGCAGTGTACTCTTGTCTTATCCCTTCTCAGCTGCACATCACGCTCCTATACTCTGTGTCCCTTGTCACTGGTGTGTGTTAATCAGTTATAACCTGATCACTGTCCTGACAAGCAGTCCTATGAATAGCTTAGCTCATTATTTATAGGACTGACCCAGGGCATGACGGGATGGGAATCTTGCACTGTAAATGGCCTGAAGTCCTGAGAGCAGTGAAGTTTAACCCCTACCATGGCTCAGTCTTGAGCATGATTTCTCCTATACTTTGTTGCCATTGATAATGCTGAGATTTTACGAAACCACTTAAGCTTATGACACTGGTAAGTTGAGGTCTAATGTATTCATATTATCTGTTCTATGTTGGAAGAAGTTTTTGAATCATCTTGATTTTGACACCATAGTTGTAAAATTAAAATCTTTGCTTTGGTAAGGGCTTTGTATTTACATTCCCATGGCATCAACTATTTTCCTCGTTCTGTGGCATTGGAAATTGCTCTTACTGGTGTGTTCGCATTTCATGTTAATAATTTGAATGCAGACATGTTTCTCTTTGTCTCAGTATTTGGGATAAAGTAGTGGTTTTTTAGCTCCAGTATTGGTTTTTATTGAACTTTACACTCTCAATCAATATTAGCAATTTTAAGCCTTATTCTGATAGCCTTTGTAAATAGGAAGGTATATTTTTACTTGTGTAAAACTTTTTTTTATCTGGAGGGGAAAGGAGGGGCTTTCTTAGCTAAGCACACTTCCTGTCTGTATGACTGAGGTAAGGGCAGATAGATTCCAGGAAGTGAATGCTACATGAATCATCTGTCCTTACTCAAGATGACCACAGCTAGAAATGCTAGAGGAGTGTTTTTTCAAAGCGATTTCTCAGCAAAATAAAGCATGGAGACATGGATGGATGGGTGAGTTTGCTTTTAGTAATAAAAATTAAATATAATTTTTGGTTTATGGTGCTTCGATAAAAAGCATTAAAGCAGTATTAAACCCAAAAGCAAACATTTATTATATTGCAGCTTACCAATTCTTAAATTTGATGGCTGCATTAGTGTCCCTTTAGGCTTTCATCTATTTGTATCTGGTGATTCAGCCAGTAAAGCAGGCCATAGACTAGTTGAAAACTGAAGGAAAATTCATGTTGAACATCAGATTTTGTTTACTTTTCACATCATTAGTCTGCCAGCTGTGACGCGCTAATTGCATTGAAAGTGCCTGGTCCAACATGCTGAATTAATTATTTTCCCTAGAAAAAAACAAAACATTATGGCACAAATCGTATGTGCTATTTTTGTTTTTCAATTGACCGTTTAGTTTTTGACTCGTCTCTGGCTGGCTTAAGTCTGTTGTGTTTCAGAATCTCGAGGTCCCCAGCACAATGTATCAGTTTACATGAATGAGACCATTCAACACTGGCAGGGGTGATTTAAAATGGTCAGCTTTTATTCATGTAAAATCTTTATCCCAAAGAGGGAAAAAACTTTTTACTGTAATTGATTATAAAGTATTAGCTGGAGCTTGGCTGCAATTTGTTGTAGTATTCAAGTTTGGTAATACATTTTAACACTCCCATTCCCCCCATCTCCAAAGAGACTGACAATGCTGCTGTGTCCTGTACTCATTCTTCCAGAGTGGTGTCTCACTAATACAAAAAGTAAAAATCAAAATTTTTCCTAACACATTTGGTTGGTCAAAGTGAACATTCCTTTGTCATATTTACTAAGCTCAGTAAACTTTACTACGTGAACAGTCTATGTATTCATTTAGCAAATTCTCCCCAGCTTCTGCTTCAGGAATCCTATGTCATCGTTCTATCCTGTATGATTTGTGAAACCTGTTTCTTGCATGTAGTTTTTAAATATCTTTCTGGGTACTCAAGCTCCAAATTGCACTTCACTTTTATGCACAGTGTCAGATTCTATCACCCCTACTGCCTTTCATATGTCGTCATAGGCCAGTAAAGCCTTCCATCACACTGTGAAACTACTACTGTGGTCCAGGAGTTCTGGCAAACATTTTTTTTTATTTAATATTTTGGATCGTGTAAGTGAGGGTATATCCCTGTAAGGTTTATTTTTACCATCTGTGTCCCATCATTGAGATTTCCCTCCACTTCCTGTCCTATAGCCAGAACAGGAAGTGAAAAAGTCCTAGTGATTAAGTAAGGTAATCCCTGGTTGTCACCAGAACAAGTGTCCCTTTTGGAAGATATCCCCACTATTATGGTTTTGTGGACAACCCAAAATTTGTGATTCATTTCCCAAATTAAATTTCTAAAAATCTTTTCACACAAATAGAGCTTTCTTTTGGTGGTATTTGATCGCCACTAGGATTTATATTTGTTTATTATATAAACCAAAAATTTTGAAAAAAAAACTTCTACTTTGTTTTAAAACATGCCCAATCAAAAAATCAATTATCTTCATAAATTCAGATCAAAATGTATTCTGCTTTACATGTCTTTGGTAAAAACAAATTCCAGTAAATGTATATCTGTGCGAAAGTTATAGCGTCTACAATGTGTGTGTGTGTATAAATAGATGCACCGAAATTTTGGTAGTTGAAAACACCCCTTTCAGCAGATATGAAAAAAATCACCGATACAGGTATGGAAAAAACCTCGCCACTGGCCTCTGCTCGGTAGTTCTCAGCCTTACTTGAGAAGTCCTCAAACGATCCCGGCTCTGGTCATAGAGATTAGTAAAGGAAAGATGGCCCTCACTCATCCTTGTGATAAGAATAAAAGTTATTAAAACTTTTTTTAAAGGGACAGTGTGAAAAAAAAAATAAATTTATTAAAAAAAATAAAGTTTAAAGTGCTCACACATAGTGCTGAACGCATACGTAGGCCATGCCTACGTTTGTAAACGGTGTTCAAACCACACACGTATTGCCATGAACGTCAGAGCATTAATTCTTGCACTAGACCTCCTCTGTAACCTTACACTACTAACCTGTAGAAATTTTCAAAGCATCACCCATGGAGATTTTTAAGTACCGCAGTTTCATGCCATCCCACAAGCATGCACAATTTTAAAGCGAGGCATGTTTAGTATCTATTTACTCGGTGAAACATCCTCTTTCATATTTTACAAATATATATTATATATATATTTTTTTTTTAATCCGTGTATTTCCAAATAATCACTTTTAAAAACGACATTTTGAATTTTCGGTTTCGGCACCAGAAAGTGTGTGTGTGTGTGTATATTTACGCAGCTATGACACTATACTGGTAATGGCGGTGATCAGTGGGGCTGTGATGGTGTGGCATGCAGTCTGATGCTAGCTAGCCCTGGCTGGGGGGTACATTGACTGACATCAAAAGTGATACTAATACAGTGACCAGTTCTAATACTTTCACTGTACTAATGACACTGGCTGGGAAAAAGGTTAACATCTAGGGGCAATCAAGGGGTTGTGTGCCTTACAATGTGTAATATATGCTGCTTTCACTATACTATATAGCTGTTTTTTTTCTCCTTGCTTTACAGGGGGAAAAACCAGCCAGATCTGTGTTTCCTGTACAAAGAGTTCTGCGTTTTGTAAACACAGAACTGTGTGTGATTGGACACAATTGATCAGCTGACTTCAGCCAAAATCATTGGCTGAAATAAACTGCCAAACTCGTGTTGTGTCCAGTCACAGCACAGGTTGGCAGGGGGTGAGCACATGCCCGGAAGAAGGGTGAATCACGTACGTATATGTGATTGTGTCTCCACCTGCAACCCGCTAGCAGTGTATTTACTGTGAGGGGGTCGGCAGGTGGTTAAACAACTAATTGGTGATCTAGCATTTTTGCTCTCATTATCTGGGTTCTTTGACTCGCTGGACTTGACAAGTAGAAACAAGTGAAATCTGGACCTCTGGTTTGCATATTTGTTTTGGTTCAGTGACGTGAAGCATTGATCCTATTAATGATGCTTATCTAACATTTGCTGGAGGAGAGAATGGTAATGGCATTTTGAAAATGTTTCCGAGCTGTTATGTTATTCGGACACAAAACAAAAGCCTGCTACCTAGATGGCCACCTCTACACAGAGACACAGTGCAACACATGGCATTATAAGTTACGAATGGGTAAAATATCAGCTACAGGAATACGCCAAGCAGTCGTGGTGATTAAACTCCACTTACCTATTTTGAGCACAGTTTCTATACCTAAAGTGGAACTTCAGACAGAAAATGAAGTCTTGCTAGATCACTTCAGGCTACCCCTTTTGCAGGTATTGCTATGTAAAACATAAAAAAAAAAGTGTCTATACTGTTTAACCACTTGTTTACTTGGCACTTATACCCCCTTCCTGCCCAGGCCAATTTTCAGCTTTCAGTGCTGTCGCACTTTGACAATTGCGCGGTTATGCAACACTGTTCCCCTAATTAAATTATTTTTTTCACACAAATAGAGCTTTCTTTTGGTGGTATTTAATCGCCACTGAGTGTTTTATTTTTTGCGCTATAAGCAATAAAAGAGCAAAACATTTGAAGAAAACTTTTTCTTTGTATCTATTATAAAATTTTGCAAACAGGTAATTTTTCTCCTTCACTGATGTGGGTTGATGAGGCTGCACTGATGGGTATGGATAGGCAGTACTGACTGGCACAGGTGGGCGACACTGCTGACTGGCACAGGTGGGCGACACTGCTGACTGGCACAGACGGGCGACACTGGGCACAGATAGGTGGCACTGCTGGGCACAGATCATCAGTGCCCTGATGATCAGTGCTGATCCCTTCGCTGACAACAGCTGGTTCTCTGCAGTACTTACGCTGTGACAGCGTGAGGAAAGTGCAGTCGAGAACCGGAAACTATTACCCGATGATCGCCGCATCATTGGACACAGCTGATCACGTGGTAAAAGGCCGCTGTGATTGGCCGTTTACCCTACATCGTGATCAGCTGTCACCGGGGGCGCGCAGGGGGGCGGGTCATGGAATGATGTCCATTGATGTCATCCCAGGATTCCACAACAGTGCTGTAGCTGTCGTTTGGCTATAGCGCGGTTGGGAATCGGTTAAACTCCAGTAATGCACTGCCTCGCCCTGCTTTGCACATGCTCAGTTGCTCTCAGTATTTAGGCATTGATGAATTTCTAGAGGCCAAACTGCTGACAGCCTTAAAGAGGAATCAAACCCTCCTATCTTTTACAGCCAATGTTTCTGTTTGCTCTGCAACTGCCATGATATGCACGTGACACCATCCTTTGAATGGTTTGACAGTTTGGCCAGGAGCGCAAGAAAATGTTACAGTTGGCAATCTCGACATTCGAGGAATGTAACTTTTTTTTTTTTTTTTTTTTTTTTTAAACCATTAAAACACAATGGATTTAGTTCTGCTTTATAATTTACTGCTGTTCCGGGGCTCTGGACTTCAGCAAAATGGCAGCCTCCAGCAAGAAGAAACAGGAGCATTCTTTTAGGCAATTTACAGCACACATTAATTTTGGTAGCATAATTATTAATGTGGAATGTATATTCCTTGCAAAAGATCATGTTTTATCACGTTGTTATGAGTAAAGTTCCACTTTAAGGTCTTTAAACATGTAAGCCAGAAAATACAATGTAATGGGCAGTAGGCTTCTCTTACTGTAGTGCTTAAACATACAGGCTGGCTCTCCAGGAACCACCTGTTCGTGGTGTGCATTAGTCATATCTCTTCGACAGCTTCCTGGTTACGGAAGAGGCTAGTTTGTGCACACTAGTATTCCTGTAACTGCCATGAAGTTTCTAGGATAAATAAAACCATTGCTTAACCACTTCTGTGCTGCCCTATAGCAGAAATACTGCTACAGGGCAGTACGGGTGCGCAAAATCGCACATATATATTCTTTTGCTGTTCCGGGTAGAGGGCGCGCACGATCTACCTGCACCGCCATTTGCGGCCTCGGCTGCCAATCGCTGGGTCTGGACGGTGATTCCCCGCCGGCACCCGGTGACTGAGTATCACCGACAGGGGGAGAGACCTGTGTATAAACAACACAGATCCTCAGCAGAGCCATGCAAAGCAGTGTGCTTACAGTGTAAAGCACGCACACAGTTAACCCTTCGATCGCCCCACATGTTAACCCCTTCCTGCCCAGTGCAATTAGTACAGTCAGTGCTTTTTTTTGTTAGCACTGATCACTGTATTGGTGTCACTGACATCCCCAGTGACACCAATACAGTGATCAGTGGTAATAAAAAGCACTGACTTGTTACTGGGGATGCCAGTGACACCAGGTCAGTTTCCCCCGACTCCCCCGTGTGAGAATGCCTGCTGAAGTCTCGTTATAAGTCGCTGATCAACGCCATTACTAGTGAAAAAAAAAATCCCAGTATATATACCACCATTTATAAATGCTATAACTTTCAAGTAAACCAATTAATTTACACGTGTTGGGATTTTTGTTTAGCAAGGACATGTAGCAGTATAAATTTGCCCTAAATTTTGACATTTTGATTTTTTTATTTTTTTTTTACTGGGCATGTTTAATGGCAAAAAGTAAAAAATATAGTTTTTTTTGTGTTTTTTTTTTTTTTTTTTTTTTTTTTTTTTTTCAAAATTGTCTTTCTTTTGTTTATAGCGTAAAAAAAATTAAAACACAGAGGCGATCAAATACCACAGAAAGAAAGCTCTATTTATGGGGAAAAAAAGGATGTAAATTTAATTTGGGTGCAGCGTTTTATGACCACGCAATTGTCGGTTACATTAATGCAGCGCTGTATTGCAAAAGATGGCTTGGTCAGGAGGGGGGGGGGGGGGTAAATCCTCTGGAGGGCAAGTGGTTAATATTTTTTTCACCTTATTTGGATATGTGTAAAATACCAGATATGTTATTGCTTTAATGACAGGATCTCTTCCTTTCATTTCTCCCTCTGCAATATTCACTTGTTCAGGTTCTCTGTTCCAGAAATCAAGCTAAGCAACACAAGTCAAATTTCAGTTTCACATTGCTCATACAGAAGATGCTGTGTCAGAAGCAGTAACAGTGGGTGTGACTAGTTCTGCTTCTACAATGCAGTGTGCAGGCACTGTGTGATTATTATGCTAGCCACAAGTTAGGCTCTCTATAGTTATAAAAATGATTGCATTTGCTGGACTTGTGCTGCACATGTGCATGCCACATAGAAACTGCAGTAAGGCACAATACAGTGTGTTTGGGGTTTAAAGATGTTCTCCATTTTGTATAGCATGTCCTCTGCAGGGCAATATCTGAGAATGCTCAAAAACAATTTTTTTTTATTCAGCTGTTAGGTACCCTGAATTTGGAGTTTCCCATTATCCTGCCAATACCAGGATAAAGGTCTTAAGTTATTTTTTCCCCTAAAATTCTGATTGGTAATAATCTACATTGAATATATATCTTTGCCTTACATATTGTTTGTGGGTAAAAAGCTGTAATACATCTGTGCATGTCTTTTTACCCCCTTCATAACCAGGCCATTGTTTGCTCTTCAGCACTGTGCTACCTTAACTGGTTCCTGGTTCTACTTCCTGATCCTATAGACAGTTTGCTGCTGGACAGCTGGATGTCCCACCTGGATCTAATTACCACACGATGAGTCTTTTTAACCGTTTATCTTGTAAGAGCAATTTATCCATTGTTTACTAAATTAATTGTCAATACTGCACTTAGAGGCGCCTTCCTCTTTTTCTTGTTACTGCATTAGAGCCTTGCTTCCACTCTAAGAAGAGCTGCCTCAGTGTTACTGCTCCCATCCATCCCTGATATCCATCTGGCACCTTTTATCTTATAGCTACAGAGGTTGGGCTCCAACAAGCGTGCCCTATATAATATACATTTTCTGATAAATTGGGGTAGAAAGTTTCAGAGGATGGGGGAATCTCTGGAAAATCCTGGAGACGAGCATGGGAGGAGGAGACAAGGGAGCTAGAGCAGGAGGTCTTGCGAGGAGCGGAGAGTATGGTTTGGGTGATATTTAGAGACAAGATCTTTGATGTAATTTGGGGCAGAGTTATAAATGGCTTTATACGTTATTGTTAATGTTTTGAATTTTATCCGTTGGGCAATGGGAATCCAGTGGAGGGATTGGCAGAGAGGGGTGGCAGATTCAGAACGGTTAGTAAGGTGGATAAGTCTGGCAGCAGCATTCATGATAGACTGAAGAGGGGATTGCCTGCGATTCGGTAGGCCAATGAGGAAGGCGTTACAATAGTCAAGGCGAGATATAACAAGGGAATGAATAAGTTGCTTAGTGGTTTCCGTGGTTGGGAACGGGCGTATCTTGGCGATGTTGAGGAGGTGGAGTCTACAAGATTTGGACAGTGATTGGATCTGGGGCTGGAAGGCCAATTGGAAGTCTAGGATTACACCTAGTACCCTGGCTTGAGGGGAGGGACTGATGGATTGTGTTATTGATCTTGATGGAGAAGTCACGGGAAGGGGCACGGGCTGAGGGGAATACTAAGAGCTCAGTGTTGGAAAGATTGAGTTTGAGGAAGTGGAGTGACATCCATGCCGCTATGTCACTTAGTAGGTTAGTAATGCGAGAAGAGACTGAAGGGGTGAGGTGAGGGGTAGATAGATTTGTGTATCATCAGCATAGAGATGGTACTTAAAGCCATGGGAGTTTATCAAGTGACCAAGGGAGGAGGTGTAGATGGAGAAGAAAAGGGGTCCAAGGACAGAACCTTGAGGGACCCCCTACAGAAAAAGGGAGCAAAGAGGAGGCAGCGTTATAGGTAACGCTGAAGGAGCGCTGCGATAGGTAGGAGGAGAACAAGGAGAGGGCAGAGTCTCTGAGACCAAGAGAGTGGAGTTTTTTGAGGAGGAGGGGATGGTCAACCGTATCAAAAGTCGCAGAGAGGTCAGGTAGTAAGAGTACGGAGTAGTGGCCATTGGTTTTAGCTGTTAGTAGATCATTAGTGAGTTTTAGTAGGGCAGTTTCAGTGGAGTGGAGTGAGCGAAAGCCACTAGGTTGTTGTCGGTGAGGTGGGAGCTCAGGCGATTGTAGACTAAGCGTTCTAGGAGTTTAGAGGTAAATGGCAGAAGGGAGATGGGTCTTAAGTTGTTCAGGTTGGTGGGGTCAAGGGAGGGCTTTTTAAGTATGGGAGTGACGTGCGCATGCTTTAGAGGGGAAGGCACCAGTAGAGGGAAAGATTGAAGAGTGAGTGTGAGTGAGGGAGCATAGGATGGAAGAAGAGGGTGACCGTAGTAGTTGAAAGGGGACAGGATCCAGGGGGCAGGTAGTGAGACGGGCTTCTGCGAAAACCTTAGTGACCTCTTCGGTAGTAGCAAGGTCGAAAGAGGAAAGTATTGAGGGAGGTTTAGTATAAGGTATGCTAAGTGGGATGGATGTCTGTGCAGTGGCGATGCCCCTACGAATTGCATCAGTCTTGTTTTTGAAATGATTTGCAATCTTGTGAGCAATGAGTGAGGTACTGGGTGGAGGTGGAGAAAGTAGAGAGTTAAAAGTAGAGAAGAGACGACGAGGACTGGATGACAAGTTAATAAGAGTGGCAAAGTAGGCTTGTTTGGCAGCATGAAAGGAGGAATTGTATGTTATGAAAGCAGATTTATATCGGGTGAATGCTTGCTGGGATTTGGTTTTACGCCACAATCGCTCCACCGCACGACTGTCGTTTAAGATTTCTGGTGTCGTCAGTCTGCCAAGGTTGTAACGGTCGGGGCCTGATGCTTCGTGTTAGAGGAGCAAGCGAGTCTAATGCGAATGAAAGCTCACTGTTGTAGACAGCAGTGGCCAGGTCAGGGCAAGACAGGGGAGAGATTCTATCAGAGTTGGTCAGTTGCAGAGCAGGATTCAAGTTGTGAAGGTTTCTGCGGGTAATTGTTTGCCGCTTGGAGGGATAGGTGTTTGAAGATGAGGAGACTGTGAAGGTGATGAGATTGTGATCAGAGAGAGGAAAGGGGGTGTTTGTGAGGTTGTAGGGAGTGCAAAGACGGGAGAAAACAAGGTCTAATGTATTCCCATCAGAGTGAGTGGAGGACTGTATACACTGTGCTAATGCGAAAGACAAGGTTAGGTTGAAGAGTTGGGATGTTAATAGGGATGTGAAAATCTCCAAGAATGATAGTGGGTAGTTCAGAGGAGAGAAAGTAGGGTAGCCAGGCGGAGAAATCATCAAAGGTGGACACTGGTCCAGGAGTCCGATAGATCACTGCAATCCTCAGAGAAATGGGAGAAAACAGCCAGATGCAGTGAGTCTCGAAAGAAGAGGATAGAGAGGGAGGGTTAGGGAGGACTTGAAAGGTGCTCAGTGGGGATAGAAGCACACCAACCCCACCACCTTTCGGACCACTGGGTCTGGGTGAGTGGGTCCAGATGAGGTCTCCATAGGAAAGTGCTGCGGGGGAAGCAGAATCTGCTGCTTGAAGCCAGGTTTCTGTAATTGCTAGTGGGTTAAGGGAGCGGGAGACAAAAAGGTCATGGACAGAGGTGAGCTTATTACAGAGCGGGCATTCCAGAGCACACATGAAAAAGGGAGGGTGGTTTTTGGGAGCACGGGAACTGATATTAAACTGAGGGGATTGCGGCTATTCCCTGATGAAAGAGGATGCCTGGTGTGTGGGTGAAATACTGGAGGACCAGGGTTTGGGAGATATCCCCAGAGGTTAGAAGAAGAAGGGTGAGGAAAGTAACATAGCAGCGGGATATACACGATTGCACATGCCTTCCAGTCCTGGTGTTTGCGTCAGCAGGAGAGAGAAGTAGCAGTGAGGGTGAGATGTACAAGTTTTGGGGTGGAGCAAAGGGATAAAGAAGTGAGATTTTGGGAACGCAGGAAATAATATGAAACAGAGGAGTAGAGGGGACATATTAAAAGGTACACTGAGTGGGACTCGTAAGAGATGTTTCCCAGGGTGTTTGCTTGCAGTCTGTCCAGCATGCAGTAGAGTTTCTTGTTATATCTTCCTGCTGATCATATGGCAGGCAATCGGACACTGAAGGGAACTGACATCACCAGTGATCACTGCTAATAATGTACACACACTGTAATAATGACACTGGCTGGGAAGGAGTTAAAATCTGGGGCAATCAAAAGGTTTGTGTGGTGCTTTTAGTAAGGAATGTGCTGGGTTTTATTCCCTGCTTTGCAAGGAAACAAAATCGGCACGTCATCACTGTTAGTAGTGAGCACTGTGTTTTACATATACAGAGCTCTTCTGTCACCCGCTCCGGCAGTCGGCGGGTCCCGGTCATAAACCACTGGGCCGGGACCTGGTGATCGGCATGTGCTGGAGCCAGTGACAGCACGAGCGGTTTTGCACGCGTCCTCTACCCGGAAATGCAAAATCTGTTTCTGTGTGTTTGTTTCTGGAGGTCTTGTTTGCATGTGTTTCAAAAAATCTGCTAGTTTGCTTCATGACATGTTTGCAAATTGTGCACACCCCCCTCCCCTTATCTGCAAGACTATCAATGTTGTATGTATATAGCAATGAATGCATTAAAAATGAGCGTAGCAGAAGCCTTTCCTTTTTAGTATATCCGTTGCCTTGCAAAGTCTAGCTAGCTATAGCCACGGGTAGTGATCACATGCCAAAAATCCAACATGCTGGTTGTACCCAAGTCCATCAATGGATCGATTTGGGTACAATCAGCCTGCCCATAGATGAATTGAATCTCGAGTCCCTGCTGATTCGGCCGAGTTTTGATCCATCAATGGCTGGCTTAAGTAAGAATGAGTGAGCCTTCAGGTAAACATACTTAAATGAATCAATACTGTGTTTGTCCAGCGTTGGTACTTTTATAGATTAGTGTTTTGTGGCTTGTGTTGGAGCATAGAATAGCATATTCTTGCATCCAACAGATATTGTAGCTCTTTGCTGTAGCCTTTAAAAAAAATAGCTCAAGTTGGAGGTTACTGTTTTTATTTTGTGCTGTTTGTATATTTGTAGTTGTAATTCTAGTTGCTGTCTCTGTTGCTAATTCTTTGGAAATAACTGCCAAGAAGAGCCACCTAAGGATTGTATGATCCTAAAGGAAACAGACTTTCTCTGATAACAGGAGCAGAGCAAAGCACATTCATTGTGCCTCTAAGCAGGAGCTGTGTGTGGCCTACCATCTGCTAGGCTCCAGGGAAAGCCCTTGATGACCAGCCGAATTTCTGAGCCAGCACAGCCGACTATAAATAGTTGGCAGCAGCTCCTGACTTGCTAGCCATTTTACTGTGCTGGAGAAGTCTGTTTACTCGAGTGGGGACCCACTTGAGCCACTGATTGCTGATAAACGGACTCCTCAATTGCAGAAATGCAGCTGGCACATCAGTAGCTGCTCCAGTTGTAAGTGAACTAGTCTGGTTTGGAGATGAAAAGTGACTCCTTACTCCTGATCTGCAAAACCCTGGTCAAATCTGCTGTCAGGAGGGGATGTACCTGTGCAGAACTTTAGACTGGCAGTCTACCCCAACTGTGTCAGTTCCAGTCTCGCACATCACCCTGAAAAGTGAGCGAGAAAGCAGAAAAGAAAACAAAATTTTCAGTTAGACACTAATAACTCTGATGTCTTCTTCATACCTGTCTGATCTGGCATGTTGCTGTAATGTGCCTCATTGTGGCTGCCAACACACCAGAACAGAAAACTGCACCTGCATTTATTTTTCTTGAAATGGCACAACAAAATGAACAGTTGTACCTCTGCACAGCAAAAAGAAAAAAAAACAGGACCTACATTTGTATTAGGAAGTCCATTAAAAATGAACTGTAACACAAAGTGCTGTAAAGCATGAAAACATGTTGCTATTGTACGGCCCTCTAGACATGTCAAGAGCAAAACTAATTGCCAAGATGCCCACCACTACAGAGGGTGATGAAAGGTGGTAACATAATCTGATGAAATTCAGACGTGTGTCTGCAAGCGCATTTCTAAATCCAAATGGCTACAGGTTTTCTGTGTTTAAAAAAAAAAAAAAATACGTATATAGCCCTGTCCCAGCCTTACTCGGCCTTCTCAAGCTGTAACAATTTCTGTACATTACAACCATTATACAATACAATTTCAAAGAATATGTAAACCCAACATTTCATATCTCTGATTTGTGCCTGCTATACCATGTACCTGTATGAAAAAGTATACTGTTCTGTTTGCATTGCTTCCTTTGTGTGAAATCCCTGGTGTTACATATATATACAGGGGCGTCCCTAGGGTTGGTGTCATCCAGTGCGATAACACTTGGTGACACCCCCTCCGACGATCCCCGCAGAATGGATCAGATCTGCGGATTGGGCATAATGGATCGGACTCCGATCCATTATGCTCCCCAATTCGCAGATCCGATCCATCCTGCGGGGATCGTCGGCTTTCTTTACAACTTACCTTTTCATGGAGCAGGTCCGGTGTCACCCCGTATAGGTTGCATGCGTGGATGTTATGAGTGGGTTTTTCTTTACCATAGAAAGAATTCTGCGATCATGCACCACTGTTGTCTTCCATGGACATCCCTGCCTTTTTTACGTTGCTGAGCTCACCAGTGCGTTCTTTCCTCAGAATGTACCAAATTGTTTTGGCCACTCCCAATGTTGCTGCTATCTCTGATGGATTTGCTTCATTTTTGAAGCCTTACAATGGCTTGTTTCACTTGCATGGACAGCTCCTTTGAACACATGATGTAGGTTCACAACAATAGATTGCAAATGCCACACTTAGAATCAACTCCAGACCTTTTACCTGCTTTATTGATGAAGAAATAATGGAGTAGCCCACACCTGGCCTTGAAACAACTTTTGATTCAATTGTCCAATTGCTTTTGGTTTCTTGAAAAAGGGGGGATGGCTACTCTTAAGGTAGGGGTGCTTTAACATTTTTTTTTTATTTTTACACTGTTGCTTTGTTTTAAATTTCTTTTATTACTGTCATGAGGAATATAAACCTCCCCTGTGACATCAAGAGGCAGTGATTGGTACTCTTTATGGAGAGATCTGAAGTCAAAAAGACCCCATATCCCTCCTCTGCCCTAAAAAGTATTTGATCACACCAAGATCGGTGTGATCAAATGCTTTCCATTTTTAAGAATGGCTCTGTTTCCATCTGATTAAAGTGATGTATGCTCATCGCTTCCTATATCATAGAGACAGACAGAGAGCACTGCTGGTCTTTTTCCGCCTCTATGATCAGCCAGCAGAAGCACTGCCTGGTTGTTCGGGTGTCCCGGATTGGACAGGCTCTGTCTCCCCTATCAGTGGACGTGACTCGGACAGTACAAGGCTGCAGATAACAATAACTGAATTAGAACTACAAAAATTAAAATAAATATATAATAATCTGCACATAACAATAATACCAACTGGATAATATTACCAACAAAAATTATAAATATATAAAAGTAATTAAAAATGTTAAAAATAAAAATATATATCTGCAGATAACAGATTACAACAACAAATGCCAATAGAAATGGAAAATATCAAAATAAATGCAAATATAAAAAAAAATTTAAAAAGCGAAAATAAAATTTAAAAAAATATATTTTTTTTAAAATTAATAAATCTATATTATAAATGAAATAGAACTGTAATCAGATGACTACAATAAATAAAAATATAAATATAAAATCGAAATATATTTAAAGGAAAAAAATAAGTCCTGCCTCCCACTCGTCCTGCTTGCCTGCAGCAGGTCTAAATGTTTAAAAAAAAAAAAAAAAAAAAAAACTTCTTGCCCTGTGCCAGGAACTACATGTAAGCTCTCATAAGCAGGGCCCTCTGATCATTCTATTATTGAAATATATTGTAACAGCACTGTTTCCTTCTATTTTGTAAAGTGCTGTTCAAACTGTTGGTGCTACATAATTCCTATATATTAATACCTGTTTAGCAGGCCTTGGCTCTGTACACTATATCAGGAGTATATTGACATCACTGTCAGCTGGTGACAGCATATAGATTGTCCACATTGAAAAATTAGTTCCTATGATATATAAAGGCAAACTGACGTATTGTAGCAGGCTTTCTTTTTATTTGTGGCTTGGATAGAAGTTGAAGTCCTAGCATTCAGTGCCTATGGCCACACAATTTTAAATGTTTTTAAGGTCTCTAAATTTTCATGCAGTTCACCATTATGGTATTGCTTATTTGTTGCCTTCAATCCCAGCTTTATGACAATGTAACATATTTGGAGTATGTGGCAGTATATTTTTGCTTATCTGGCTTCAAAATGTGCAGTAAAACGAATTGATTTGCACTGTGCAAAAACTGGGTGTGATTGCTAGTTTACTTGTTATACTTGATGTAATTTTCTTGATGACCTTAAATCCAAGATTTTTTTTTTTTTTTTTGAGAGGAGCCTTCTTGTAGGTGACATAATATGCTAATTTAGTTACTTAATTCTCTTGCATTATGTAGCAGTGATACTGCTAGCAACTGTACTTATGAGGACATCTGCTGGTCAGAGTAGTGTAGGCTTAATATTGCTTCATGCAGATTAATGATGCCACATATAAATGGTACAATAGCAAGAAAAATATGTGAACCCCTTGAAACAAGCTGGTTTTCTGCACTAATTTGTCATACATGTGTGTGTGAGATCTGATCCTTATCTAAGTGAGCCAGCACTGTGAATGTCTAGGGATCCAGCGTTGCCCTTTCCCAGCCGGTTCTTCGCCTGTCTTCTTTTCCCAAATTCCTTGCGGCTTCACAAAGCACATGCATGTGCTGCACCATGCTGCCCTTTGTGAATAGTCCCGCATCCTTCTGGGACCTATGACATGTTCCAGGAGGTTGCAGGCAGCGAGGGGGGGGAACGTTTGTTGGAATCGCTGTGGTGATCTGACCGGAAACGAGAGTAGGTACCTAGGTGAGAAAGACAAGTGCTATGCTGCAAAAATATAATGGTCAGGATAACATAAGTTCTGTCTAGAAGAAAAAGTACTAATTGGAGAATGTCCGCTTTAATTTTGCTGGTGCTTTTCTCTCTTGAAAGCTTTACATTTTTACAAATGTAGCTAAGGACTAGTAATCTCTGCTAAAATTGACGAACATGATTTCCATACCATTGACCACCTGGTGTCGGTTTGGTCATTGAAAACACAAAAGTTACAGACAACCCATTTATGTTGATCCCAAATGTTTTACCTGTCTTCTCCTTGATGCATGTATTTGTAAATTTTGTACCACTTTGATCCAAATCTCTGAATTGCATAACCTTTGTTTCTATAGATTCGTAACATGGTGGCCGTGTTGGAAGTGATCTCCAGTTTGGAGAAGTATCCAATTACCAAAGAGGCACTGGAGGTGTGTATGACGTCTTTAAATTGAACCTGTGCTCAGAAAATGCATACTACAATATTTTACATAAAATACCCCTTTAACGACTTGCCTTCCAGGCCTTTTCTGATATTTTTCTCTTCTACATGTAAAAATCTGCTTTTTTTGCTAGAAAACCACTTAGAACCATCAAACTTTTTAAGCAGAGACCCAGGCGAATAAAAATAGTGGATGTTACCTTTTCTTATGTCACACGATATTTGCACAGTGATATTTCAAATTCGATTTGTTTTGAAAATTTCTGCTTGGAGGAAAAAAGTATAATTTTATTTATTTTTACTCATAGGAAACCCGACTTGGAAAGCTTATTAATGATGTTCGGAAAAAGACCAGTAACGAGGAGCTTGCCAAACGTGCTAAGAAACTGCTGCGTAGCTGGCAAAAGTTGATAGAGCCAGCACAACAGACTGAGCAGGCTGCCAGGGGTACTCCCAACCCACAAGGTTCAGCCAATGGTGGTAGTACCAACAACTATAAGGGAGAGACCAATCAAACTGCACTGTTGAGTGGAAAGCCTCTTCAGGACCTGAAGGGCAGGAATGATATCCAGAAGGCACATTCACCTAAGGCTGAAAAGGTGGCCAGTCGAAAGCGGAAAGGGGAATATAGAGATGGTACCCAAGGGCTTGCTTGCAAAGCAGGTAAACCGAATCAGGAGCTTTTCCAAAATTCTTCACCCCTCCCTACCAATGGAATTGGAGGTAGTCCCCCAGAAAACCTACTTAGTCCTCTTGATGGCAGTTCACAGACTAACAGGTTGGAGACTGCTGAAAATGATAAACATGGTAAAATTCCAGTAAACGCTGTCCGGCCGCACACCAACTCCCCTGGACTTGTAAAACACTCAAGCACTTCCTCATTACTAAAAGTGGCCGTCCTACAGCAGCACAGTGTAGGGTTAGAAGAAACCCAGTCTCTTCAGCCACGAAGTCCGCGCTGTTCCTCCTACAGCCCTCGTGGCACTAGGGCAGAACTAGTGGCACGGCAGCACACCACATATGCACCAAAGGGTTCTGCGCCCAGCCCCTCTCAAAGGCTGCCTGGTGTAGACACTGCACATTCACCCTCTTACCAATCCCCTGTGCATCCTTCTACACCCCCTGCCATAGCAAAAAGACTAGAGTCTCCTAAAAGGGATTTTGTAGTCTCTTCACCTCATAGGTCTGTAGAACATCTAGTCCCTACTGACTACCACCTTCAGCAGTCGCCCAAGTTAACACAGCAGCACACCCCACATGGACCTCGTAGTGGACAGCCTATCACAGATCCTCAAACACCTCGCAGTAGCTATTCACCAGAGTCCTCAAAAATGGACAGCGATGACGCAGCCTCTGGTTCAGAAAGCCGCAAGAAAAAGAAATCTCGTAGTCGAGGAGATCAAGAAGGAAACTCAGCAGATGGAAATAGCAAACAAACGCGAGTAAAAAAGGATCGCAAATTGAAATTTGATTTTATGACTGGGCAAATAAAACCTTTAACAAATAAAGACCCATCCCAGGCAGAGATTTCAGCCCCTTCAGAACAGCACAGGACTGAGACAGACAAACAAGACCCTAAACTCGGCCTGCCAAGTCCCTTTGAACAGACAGACTGGAAGGAGTTGTCTCAAAATGAGATCATTCAGTCCTATCTCAATCGTCAGAGCAGCTTGTTGTCTTCCTCTGGTGTACATACACAGAGTGCACATTATTATATGTCTGAATATTTAAAACAGGAGGAATGCAGTAAGCGAGAAGCTAGAAAGACTCATGTTTTAGTGCCACTTGCCCTACCGAGTGAGCTGCCTGGAAAAAACAGGGAAGTGACTAGCACTGACTTAGACAGACTTCAAAATCAACATTGGCCTGGTGTCAATGGCTGTCATGATACACAAGGCAACTGGTATGATTGGACGCAGTGCATCTCCTTGGACCCTCATGGTGATGATGGTAGATTAAACATCTTGCCTTATGTCTGCCTAGACTGAGCACCAGTCCCAAATCTGCTTTCTCATATCTGTGGTTTTCACTGCAAACCATGGGTCGCTCTGCGACCAATGCTCAAAATGGAAGATTTGATTGAGAGAGATAAGTTCCCTTTTTTGGGGGATGTGAAGGGTTGGGGTTGTAGAGAGCCTGGAAGAGAAGCTTTGTGTCCACTACATCCTGGGAATTCTCTTCCCCTGTCGGAGGCCCCCCCCCTCTGTCTCTGCCACATCTGTTCTTTTGTGCTAAATGCTGCTACCAGATAACTTGGCAAAGGATTACAGAAGGGGGTCAAGAAATGCAATGGAACGGTGTGCAGGGGGGGGTTCCACTTGGAGTTTTGAAACTCCTATAGCAAGTGAGCTATAAAGTATATGAAAAAAATAAAGTGTTAAGTTCAAACCTACCCTAAGATTGCAAAAAGGTGAATTTTTCCGGTACCTGAGAAAGGGCTGGAATAAAAATATATATGACAGGTACCTAAATCTTATGTGAAAGAGGATTTAAATAAGTTGAGAGTAAGTTACCTTAACAGAGTATGCATTATTTATTTGAATTAATGTTTTTTCCTTTTTCAGATTTTATTTCAATTTAAAATTTGACAGTAAAGTGTCTAAAGAGACGCAAAGTATATAAGTGTTCAGTTCCAAGCATCACAGCTGATCCCTTTATGTTGACTAGGGGAGAGTCTTAAAAAAAAATCATTCCCTTCTCCCCATCATTTTTTTGTTCCACTAAAGTTATGTTGTGCCCATCTACCATCACACACAGTTCAGATCTGTAAGCTGCTGCTAGTTTCCCTTTTATAAGCCTAATATAAAATCTACCTTTCCACCATTTGAAGCCTGTTCAAGCCCCAACACATACATGTGATTTCCAACTATATTTCAGTGTTTTCAGCATCTCTACATTAGAAATGAACTGTGTTCATTTTACCCCTTATGAGAAAAGTTCATCAATTGACCCTAGTTTTAAAAACTTAAAGGTGACGGATGGTGCTACCAGCTTCTAATTTGTCCAGAGGCCGAACACATAAGGCCAGTTGGTATGCTGGGAAAAAAAGAAAAAACTTAACTACTTGCTACCATTCCTTTTTAGATGTAATCTGCCTTATGGGATCTCCATCAAAACGCGATTATTTTTTTTTTTTTTTTTTTTTTGCAAAAAAGAAAAAAAAAAAATACATAAAAAAAAAAAAACAAAGCCTTAGTTGAATGTACAGTAAGACTTCTGTATTTCTGATATGCAGAAGAGAGCAACTTTGCTAACTTTCGTCCTATCGGTGGACAAATTGTGATATAAATGTGGAAACCATAATAAAAAAAATACAAAATGTGTGCAGTTTGTTTATTCAGAGGGATTTTAAAATATGGCTTGTCTATGTACTTAACTGCAAAATGGTCATGTTTTGGAGTTGGAGTTCTCTTTTTACACAGTCTCTTTAAAATCTCATATAATTTGAAAAGTTATTTCAATGTGTTTTATATGTGCAGCTTTTATTTACAGCATAGAATAATATTTGGATATCCTGCAATGAACACCCTTGTTGAGGCCCTTCTTGTTATGGGGTGACGGCACTCTATCCCTTGCTCCCAGTTGTGTATCGATGCTGTCACACACTATGCCATTGAGGACTACAAGAGGCTGTGCTAATGCACATTGCACAGGCATATTCAGCCAATGTTGTCATAAATCTGCTTGAACAAATAGTTAATCACTTATGTATGTAGAAAGGATGTGAATGCAAGGAGGCTGGAGGGGATGAAAAAATGGAGATGTAAAACAAAATTAACTTAGAATTATATTTCTTGTAGTTTACTGGACACATGAGTTTATTCTTAAACCTTGGCTTATATGCTGCTTCAGGTGACATTGACAAAAGCTTTGCTGGGAATGAAAACATGTACCCATATAACCCTACCCACTCTGTGAGGCTCCAGTTTGTTTTGCTAGTATTCTTAGGTGATAGGCCCCTTCTCCTGTTGGAGATTTTTTTTTAAAATTTTTCATGAGTGTTCCTTCTTTCTTCAACTGCATCTGCAAGGTTCCTGTATCTTGTTCTAAAACACGGAGACCACATGGTGCTTTGGCACCATGCGATTCTGTGTGGGAAACCAGGCCGTGTTTTTCAGTGCATGGGGTTTCCCTTAAGAGTATCCCTATGCATTTATTGTAAAGCACTGTGTTTTGTGTGCAGCTGAGGTAATGTGTGTGATTTGCATGCATAACCACACAAATGTGAACCTAGCCTAAAGAAAGTTCCCTTGTTATGTTGCAAGGTCTTACGATGGCATAGCTCAAGCCCCCTGATTCGGGCTCCCTCTCAGACACACAACATGCAACCTGTCTGACTAAAACTATTTTCTGACACGGATCTATTCCAAAGGCTGTTGTAACTTTTGGAATTGATGGGTACAAACCAGGGGTGGACTGACCATTTGGAAACTCTGGCACTGCCCGAGGGCCCGGGGTTAGTAGGGGGCCCCATGAGATGCCCCTGGTACCTTTTTCGAGTTTGTGCAAGGACACTGGCCCCATGATCCCCTATTACCCGGGGGCCCCGTGAGTTGTTAGTCTGCCCCTGGTACAAACACAAACATTTTTCTGCCTTGCCACCTTTGCTTTATCTTCAGACATTAGAAACCAAACTGCCCAGTGTACTTCCATTTGCAGAATGTAAGGGGGATGCTGACTTTTTAGTGGAGGCTGCAGATGATTTTTTACTACCAGAATTTTCTGAAGTCACTTCAGCTTCTCACCACGTGCTAGCTGCTATGCACTCTCGGTTGAAACAGTGTGTTAGTCTCTGAATAGATACACCTCGTGCTGCTTACCCACCATATATTCTTCTAAATAGATGACTTGTTCCCTATGGAAGGGGAGTTTAAGAATAAACACTGTTGCGCTGTTGATCTGGGGATATTTAATAATCTACTGTTTCCATTAAGGGTATTCCCTCCTTTAAGAATTCCTTTGCTAGCCGCCTGGAGCTTTTGAAGTTGTCCTTTGCCTAGGCAGAATCAGCCCTTCAGCTATTGCCATCTTGATGACTGCCCACCCAATGGAAATCTGGACTTGAGAAATCAATAGTGAACTTTGGAGAATGTGATCCACCAGATATCTCGAATGTCTTTACCTTTCTGTGCATATGTGCAGAATACTATGGCTTAAAGCCTGGTCAGTAGAACACCCTTGTGACAGCTGCCTTTTCCGAATGCCCTTCATCTGCTTCTTTTTGAACATTCCCTTCAGAAATATACCACTATCCTCAATCTCTCATTCCAAGTCTATGACCATCTCGTAATGTACAGATACAATTTTGTTCATCACCTCACGGAGTCAGGTACATGCACTAGCATGTCCTTCCCCTTGTGGTAGACCCTTACCTCTAAGCCCACTGGACTTGCTCAGAAACCTTTGCTGTGAGAGTTGCCCCCAGCCCTTGACAAAAGGGAAAGTGGGGATGTCTGTTCACATTTGCACCATATTAGGCAAAGATGTCCTGGCATATAATTTCACTCGGTCCTTTGGAGAGGTACACAGAGTTTATTGCTCTCCTCTCTGTTGGGTTTTTCTCACATTATTACATGCTACTTCAAGGTAGAATAGCCATCTCTAACTATTTAGGAGGCTTTTGAAAATCCTGCACATGGACCCTTATTCACTCAACCATGTGTGTCCCATCATGGTCCTAAAGGCATGTATTTTTTTTTTACTGCAGTAACCAGCCTCCTATAGTTTGTCACAAAATCTACTGCAGCAGCGTGGCTCCTGTCTTTTTTCTACTATAGACTTACTATCTTTCATATGAGAGATTCTCTTTAAAAGCTTTTTTTTTTTACCATACTTTTCTCTTCTAGGTCACAGGAGTGCACCTGTGACCCAGACTTTGCTGACGGTGGGCTAAAGCCTCTGTCAGCTGACGTCACAGAGCCACTCCAGGATCCTGAACATATTGTTGGGATCCACCCAGAAGCTTGATCAGCAGCATTTGGCTTAGCCTCTCAGCGTGCGGTTGAGAGCTGGAGCCAGCTGCTCATGCCCCCAGCCCAGCACTCAGTGGTTATGTAATCGCTCAGATCTTGGGCTTGCAGCCAGTGGGGGACAGATGCCGCATCAGACTAATGCCGCAACATTGTGGAATGTATGTTTGTGGTTTGTTTTGTTTTTTTTTAGGTTGATACTTCTCCTTTAATGGCAACCACTGTATGATGGTCCCCATCTTTCCATACATCAATGCAGTTTTTTTACATTGCTGAACTTGCCATGGATTGTGGAGCTATATTTTATTACCCCTTAAACAGACTGTGTCTTGTACTGGAGTGCCTTGGAGATCTTTGTTTTTTTATTAAAAAAAATTTTTTTTTTTATCATAGTCTGCCCGGTTTTCCCTCTTAAAGTCACTGGAACTATGGTGTCCTTTTATGACACAGAGAATAGCTGTGATTCAGAGGATCACAGCTATTCTCTGGTCATTCACAGTTTATATAACACTCAGGAAAACATGTTCAGCCCTTCACTGGAGATCTTTGTTCTCCATCCAGATTCTCCAGCACAGAGCTGGAGAATCGGAGGGACCGCAAACTAAGCAGAGATAATTTTACCTCTGTTTAGTAAACTGATCTTTTACTGTAATCTCGCAAGATTATAGTAAAATCAGCCATTTTCAAGCGTTTGCAGACAGTTCTCCCTTCGTTTGGAGAACTGATCTACATATGCTTCATAAACGGCATTCACAGGAGAACTGTGTTCTCCGAGAATGCCGGAGAACTGAGCAGCGATCTATTACTGCTGGTTCATAAACGGACACCTATATACCTTGCTTCACATGGAGGCTAGCTTCTTTACATGGACCCCCTTATCTATACATGGTCTCTCTGTCTTACGAACATCCTCCCTAGCCATAGCATGGTAGGGTTCACTGGGTTGTGTGTTTAACGAGCTGAGTATTCCTTCTGCTCGCCTCCTCCAAAAAATTGACCCTGGCATCAATAGACTTCTCTGACCCTAGTACTGAAAGTTCTAAATTCTTTCCTTCCCAGTAACCCCCCTTTTTAAATGCTTGTTTCTACAAGTGACCTGTAGGTACCTTTGCACAAATCTTTCCATCTCACTAAACGTTCAGTTGTGGCTGCTCTACAGACTCACTCAGAGTGCCTTCCAGTTCTGCTCAAAAGGGTAACACCTTTATGAGGACCTTTGTGCAAACAGAACCACCTTTTCTGCATTAAATCAAACTTTTCCCTGTATTTCACATCAGCATGCATCCTAGTTTTTAGCAAGTAGTAAGGAGTTTGGAGGAATAGAGGAGGGACCTGTGTCCTGTACTGTACTCCAACGTATGGAATTGACAGGTATTACAAAATTAGTAAGTACTTCTGGTTTCGCTGGATGTAGTGGTGATGTAGCCACAACTGTACAAATGACCCATGGGAAGGCAACATCACTATTGCCTTCAGAGAAATCCAGTGAGTTATCCACTTTATTTCACACATACACAATAATATGGGCATTTTTAATAGCAGCATGAGAATGGGGACGCAGGCAGCACAGAGGCAGGACAAAAAAAAACATAGCTAATTATGGGGGGGTCAGAAGGAGAGATCTTCTTTAACCTTAGCAGTTATAATTCTGCATTGAACTAATGTGTTCTTTGGGTGTTCCTTTTCTTATACGAACAAAACATCTTTTAAGCCAGTCTTGCTTTCCTTGGAGTTCTTGATTACCTTCTAAGAGAATGACATTCTCCCTACTTTGAAGGCATGTCAAATACAATTTGCTATATGGGTGTTGTCAGGACTGGCATCAATGGCTGTCAGCCATGAATTCCCCTACCAATTGACCTCATTTCAGTTTCTTTTGTTCTCACAGGGTAGTCCCTCTATCAAATTCCTTCCTCCTCTTCCATCCATCTAGGTGGTTATTTCGCCTTTCTTTTAGGACTTCTGCCTTTAGGGAATGAGGCCCTCCTTAACCATCTCTACTCCTTCCCCTAAGAGGTTGGGGGTTTTTTTTTTTTTTTTACAGCATTTAGCATCAGTCCTTCTCAAGGATGGCTGGGCTACTGCCTGTTTTGTCTGTACTTTTAAAACAGCCTCTGCTGGTCCCTGCGTTGACTTCAAGGTGCTTCTGATGTCTTCTGTCTTTGGTTCCGTTGTCTTTTCCTGTTCCTGCTGTGGGACTGTTGCTGCAATTTGGAAGTTTTTGTTGCCTATCACTCAATTTTATTTCTTAGGGAAGTCCCATGGTCTAAGAATAAACTGTCCCATCCTGTGCAATTTTAAGATTGATGAATTTTGACATACCTGCAAATTCCAAATTTTTGTGTATAGTACAGAACACACTACTTGTGTGATCTGTTTACTACTTGCTAAAAACTAGAGTGTATGGGGTTATATGGGTACACTGAGGAGCAGTCCCCAGCAAAGCTTTTGACAGTGTCAAATAACCTGACAGTAGTGGCATATAACCCATGGTCTAAGAATCCACTCCTGTGTCCTGTACTCTACTCCAAGATATGGTATTTACAGATCAATATTCCATTTTGAAGAGAAAATAAACCATTACACAGTTTAGTAAACTAAATGTAGTCTAGTACAATGCAGACATTTTAACAACTTTCAACCATCATTGATCTCAACAATTAAATGACCTAAACCTACCTTCAACAATGTACATACTGACAGCATATGTGCTGAACCAGTTGCTCAATGTGGTCCGACCACACCTGGTCTGAATGGGCCCTTAACGTGTTACTAAACCTGCAACAGTAAAATCAGTTAGTATATGCAGGAAAGCATGCTTGTTATACTTGCTGTACACCCTAAGAGGTTAATCTTCTGCATTCTCTAAAAAGGCTTTTTAATGCTGTCTTCTCTGACCCTCCCCTTCTACAGTGTCCAATCCACCTGCTGATTTTTTTTTGATTGGGTAGTCTTTGCAAAGTGAAGCTTTACTTACTAAGCTCTGAAGCAGTTGCACTTGCAGAGTGCACAGTCCATTTACCTTTAGTAAATCAACTCTATGGGTATGTTGCAAATCCATAAAAACAATTCATGGGGTAGGGTGTATAATATGGTACCATTCTGTGTGATTAAGGCAATTGGAAAGAGTAACAAGTAGGATTTAAATATACCACTGGTATTCACAGCAGTGAATAAACAATTATGGATACAGACAGTGAAGGAAATAAGTATTTGATCCTCTTCTGATTTTGAATGTTTGCCCACTCACAAAGAGATGATCAGTCTAAAAATTGAATAGTAGATGTATTGTACCACTGAGAGACAGAATAGCAACAAAATATTCAAAAGAAATTCATGTCTAACAAATTATGCATTGATTTGCATGTTCATGAGGGAAATTAGTATTTAATCCCCTATCCTTCAGCAGGATTTCTGGCTACCAGGTGTCTTTCGTACAGGTAACAAGTTGAGATTAGAAGCAGTCTCTTAAAGGGAGTGCTGCTAATCTCATTTGTTACCTGTATAAAAGACACCTGTCCACAGGAGCAATCAAATAATCAGATTCCAAACTCTCCACCACGGCAAAGACCAAAGAGCTGTCAAAGGATGTCGGGGACAAGATTGTAGACCTACACAAGGCTGGACTGGGCTACCAAACTATCGCCAAACAGCTTGGTGAGAAGGTCACAACAGTTGGTGCAATCATTCGCAAATGGAAGAAACGCAAAACTGTCAAGTCTCCCTACGTCTGGTGCACCATGCAAGATCTTACCTCGTGGAGTGTCAAAGATCATGAGAACAGTGAGGAATCATCCCAGAACTACATGTGAGGATTTTGTCAATGATCTCCAGACAGTTGGGACCACAGTCACCAAGAAAACAATTGGGAACACACTATGCCGACTATGCAGTGCCCGCAAGGTCCCTCTGCTCAAGAAAGCACATGTCCAGACCCGTCTGAAGTTTGCCACTGAACATCTGAATGATGCACAGGAGAACTGGTTGAAAGTGTTGTGGTCAGATGAGACCAAAATTGAGCTCTTTGGCATTAACTCAACTCGCCGTGTTTGGAGGAGGAATGCTGCCTATGACAGTTGGGATGGTGTTCTTGGGGTCAAAATGGTGGTGGAAACATTCTGCTTTGGGGGGTGTTTTTCTGTTAAGGGGACAGGACAACTGCACCGCATCAAAAGGGACGATGGACAGGACAATTTACCGTCAAATCTTGGGTGAGAACCTTCTTCCCTCAGCCAGGGCATTGAAAATGACCCAAAACACACGGCCAAGGCAACAAAGGAGTGGCTCAAGAAGAAGCACATTAAGGTCTTGGAGTGACCTAGCCAGTCTCCAGACCTTAATCTGATTGAATATCTGTGGAGGGAGCTGAAAGTTTGAGTTGCCAAACATCAGTCACCAAACCTTAATGACTTGGAGAGGATTTGCCAAGAGGAGTGGGCCAAAATCTCTCTTGAGATGTGTGCAAACCTGGTGGCCAACTACAGGAAATATCTAACCTCTGTGATTGCCAACAAGGGATTTGCCACCAAGTACGAAGTCATGTTTTGTGAAGGGGATCAAGTACTTATTTCCCTCATGAACATGCAAATCAGTGCATCATTTGTTAGACATGCATTTCTTTTGAATTTTTTGTTGCTATTCTGTCTGTTACAGTACACCTACCATTCGATTTTTAGACTGATCATTTCTTTGTGAGTGGGCAAACATTCACAATCAGCAGGGGATCAAATACTTATTTTCTTTGCTGTATATAGAATCAATTTTTCTTTTCCACAAAAAAGAAAGGTTAAGAACCATCATCTATATATATAAAAGGGATAGACGTGAATTGTCTTTCCTGATGACTTTGCGCGTCCTGTACAGGAGGTTTACACATTTTGTTGGTTCTCCTGCTTTTTCAGGACTAAAACAAATTGTTCAAAGGACGAAAATATGTACATTTAACATAGGATACATTCTATGAAGAGAAAAGACACACATAAGTAAACAGAATGCATCATATACAAGTACATGTATATCAACAGCTACATGACTGTGTAGTATAAGATAAACCAGTTACAATGAATGTGGCAAAAAGAAGGCAACAAATTCTAATTTAAACCAATGATTAAGTTATTCTTACCCCTGGAAAAAGGGAGTGCAAAGTCCTATTAAAAGAATAGCGTCAGCTCTTTGTGCTTTGACCCAATGGAGGTCTCTCCAAAACACATGAAAGCAACAGAAGAGTAGTTTCTAAAATGTAAGCCACATGGTTAAGACACTAAAGTGAACACATTATTATTATTATTACATCGAGTTTATATAGCGCCAAAGGGTTTACTCAGGGCTGTACAATAGAGGGGGGGGGGACAATACAAGAAACAGAACAGCAACAACAACAGTACACGAGGGGTTAGAGGGCCCTACTCTTTCGAGCTTACAATCACATGCAGGCCAGTTAGCAATTATAAGGACTATGATCTAGGGTGAATTAAGGGGGAGGGAAGACAAAAAAAAAAAAAAGGACAATGATCATACTCCTACCCCAATTTGATGTTGAAATAGCCTGCCAGATCAAATGGTATCATACCGAGCGTCAGGCATAGAAAGGGGCCTCAGAACACTGCAAATATGTCCTCACAGATATACCAAGAACCAAGCAAAACCTGTCATACCAATATCTATAATCCATATGGAAAAACTTCACTTGCTGGTACCAATGGACATGTATTCACAGCCATCTTACCTCTCTTTGGACAGAAAGAGGCATGGTTCAATCATGTGTAGAGCACAAATGAAAATAAGAGGCAGCCAGGCCCTAAATATTTGATGGGTTTTTTTTCATAGGACCATTGGATATTGGTATGACAGGTTTTGCTTGATTCCTCTAGGTATATCTGTGAAGACATCTTTGTGATGTTCTGAGACCCCTTTCTATGCCTGATGTTCTGTATGAAACCAGTTGATCTGGTGGGCTATTTCAATATCAAATTGGGGTAGGATTATTGTCACTGCCCTCTGTCTTCCTTTATTTCACCCCAGATTATAGTCCTTTGTATTGATAGCTGGCCTCCATGTTCTTGCTTTAATATCTTGACCATCTGGCTTACATTTTTGAAACAACTCTTCTGGGGCTTTTATGTGTTTTGGACAGATCTCCATTGGGCCAAAGCACAAGGAGCAAACCCTACTATTTCTTTTACTAGGACTTTGCACTTCCTTTTGTACAGAGCTAAGAGAGTCACTTCTGACCTATTCATTGGTTTAAATTTGAATTTGTCACTTTCTTTTTAACCATATTCATTGTAACTGGTTTATCCTACACTACATAGACAGATAACTGTTGATATACATGTATTTATATATGATGCATTCTGTTTAATTATGGGTGTCTTTTCTCTTCATATCCTATGTTATATGTATGTCTTTTCATCCTTTGAACAATTTGTTTTGGTCCTGAAGAAACAGGAGAACCCGCAAAATGCATAAACCTACTCTATAGGACACACAAGGTAATCAGGAAGAACGATTCACGTCTTTCACTTTTATATATAGATGGTTCTTAATCTTTTTGTGTTCTCTCATATGAATACCAGTGGTGTATTAAGTCCCACTTATCACTTTTTCTAATTGCCTTTAGGAAATTTAGCAAGACATGCAATGCAGTCTCTCTGTCTCCCAGCATATCTCCCTATAATTGTCAGCCAGTTACATACTATAGCTTTAGGAGCTAGGTCACTTGAGCAACAGGTAGAAATAGCTTTGACCTAAGACTTAAAGCCAAACTCCAGCCACAGCAACTTTAAATGTTAAATGAGACGCTCACTGCCCACACTGCCACATGATTCATTCTGTTTCCTGTGAATGCATGAACTAGAACTACTGTCAACCAATTCAGCTGAAGGCTTGTAGTTCTGAATGGACTGCAGAGTAGTTGATGAGCCATATCGTAGTACATTCACAAGCCCTGTGGCTTGTAAACACTCAGCCCAAATGAAGGTATAGGCTGAAAGCTGCAAGGCTTGGCAGCAGGACTCTGACTTTGCACCTGATTCCCTGAGGGAAAAATTAATAAATGCACATTTTTTCCTGAAAAATGTGTACAGTTTGTATTTTTTTTTTCCCAAAAGGTGAACATATCCTTTGAACCCTTTCATATTTTGTATATCTCTGTTTTCAGCAGTAATGAATTTCTTACATTTCTTACAGTTGTGTTCAAAATAATAGCAGTGTGATGAAAAAAATGAATAAAGTTCAAAATCCTTCTAATAGCTTTTATTTCCATACACACAAATGCATTGGGAACACTACACATTCTATTCCAAATCAAAACATGAAGAAAAATATATCAAATTTGTGTTGTTCCTCTAAAAAAAATTTAAGAAAAGTGAATATTAGACTGTTCAAAAAAAAAAATAGCAGTGTTTGTTTTCTTCTTTACAAACTCAAACATTCACTATATAAACTGAAAAATGTTTGAAGATTTTGCTTTCCTTTGAATCACTTAATGAATATTTAGTTGTATAAGCACTGTTTCTGAGAACTGCTGTACATCTGTGTTGCATGGAGTCAACCAACTTCTGGCACCTGTGAACAGGTATTCCAGCCCAGGATGATTGGACTACATTCCACAGTTCTTCTCTATTTCTTGGTTTTGCCTCAGAAACTGCATTTTTGATGTCACCCCACAAGTTTTCTATTGGATTAAGATCCGGGGATTGGGCTGCCCACTCCATAACGTCAATCTTGTTGGTCTGGAACCAAGATGTTGCACGTTTACTGGTGTGTTTGGGGTCATTGTCTTGTTGGAACACCCATTTCAAGGGCATTTCCTCTTCAGCATAAGGCAGCATGACCTCTTCAAGTATTCTGATGTATTCAAACTGATCCATGATCCCTGATATGCGATAAATAGGCCCAACACCGTAGTATGAGAAACATCCCCATATCATGATGCTTGCGCAACCATGCTTCACTGTCTTCACAGTGTACTGTGGCTTGAATTCAGTGTTTGGGGGTCGTCTGACAAACTGTCTCCGGCCACTAGACCCAAAAAGAACAATCTTACTTTCATCAGTCCACAAAATGTTGCACCATTTCTCTTTAGGCCAGTCAATGTGCTCTTTGGCAAATTGTAACATCTTCAGCACGTCTTTTTTTCAACAGTGGGACTTTGCGGGGGCTTCTTGTAGATAGCTTGGCTTCACATAGGCGTCTTCTAATTGTAACAGTACTCACAGGCAGGGTGGATTTGATTTAAATCAAACGGATTTAAATCACGATTCAAATCACTAGTCAGTAAGGCTTGATATAAATCATAGTTTTCTACAAAGACTAATTCTTGCTGGTATAACTTTAATAGGCAAGTAGATGAAGATTTTTAGAATAACTTTTCATATTAGTTTTTTTATCCCCAGTTTAATAGGTTAATCATTCATATTTGGACAACTTTTCTGTTGTACTTAGGAAGGAGAAAAATAATCTTTACCTTAATAATAACAATTTAAATAGATTTATTCATCTGAAACAATAACATTACAGCATATGTTATTTGCTTAAACATCCATGTTTAACTAATTTGGCTAAACAAAATATATATATTTTAAGAAACTTAGACTGTCAGCCCCTTCTTCCTCACACTTAGTTTCACTTTCTTCTTGTGCAGATCTATTCCACTCCAAACAATCAGAAAAATATTGTTTCTATTCTATTCACTGAACTTCTTGAAACTTAGCACTGAAGGGGTTGATTCTGTATTCATAGGTTTGTAGAGGTTTGGATTAAGGTCTTTTTCTTAACTCTGTTCATGTTATAACATTTTTGCTGTGAAGAAGAGGCATGTGATCTCCGCTGAGTCAAATTCAGTTTTGAGAACTGCAAAAGTAAACCGAGCATCTGTGAGAATATCTTGTAGGCAGAGAAACTGCCCAATAATCTTACAAAAACCTCTGGAAGAGCATGACATTGTGAATGGATTAATGGAATTTATTTACCAAAAAAATTAAACATATACAGCCTTATTCTACATAATTAAAAAACTAATCTTTATTTCATGATGGAATAACCTTTGGATAGTAATATATTTTCCTCAAAAAGCATTTTATTCAAAAAAATCCGACATCATTTGCTGCCTTCCTTCCTTAAATAAGGGCAATAATTGCCACCTGTTTTTCAAAGAATGAATGACCTCACTAATAGAACTCCACACTGCTATTATGTTGAACATGCCCCTTTCAATTAGTGATTCAATTACACAGAATCAGCAGCATGCATGTCATGACTGTTGGGTCTGTTGGATTTCTATTACTCTACTACACCTGCTAGTAAATTATTTGCCATGTAGAAATATAATTTCTACCAAAAACAGTGATTGATCAGGTTAGTGATGTCTGACTGCTATTATTTTGAACACAACTGTAGCTGTGAATAAGCTTGCCTTTGTGTGGTGTCTATCGCAAACCCCCAGGTTCAGTATAGTGCCCCTGCTCCCGGCCCCGCTTGCTTTGCACCAAACACAGCCTCAGTATCACCAGCCTCATGCTGTGTTTTGAGAATGGCTAAGCAGAAGAAAACGTCAGAGGTATGACAAACGTGAGTGCCACAAGCCTGGTGAGCAAATGGGAAAACTCTTTTGGAAGAGCCTAAGGCTAGCAATGAAGTTGAGTTCTCTCAGTCATGCTAAATGGCATGGATGGAGGAATGCCAGCTATTGTATTCTGAAAGCCCCTGCTTCTGCAGCTGTCAGAAAACCTGAACAATGACTGCATCTGACTGGCTGCAGTCAGTTTATCAGAATTTTCTGCCTGGCTCCTTTTTTGCTTTTTTTTTTTTTTTGGTAAATAAAGTTTGGCAAACTGAGTAATGCCAACAAGTCCACCCACAGCTCAATTTCAGCTGATGCAGCGGGCATTTGCTGAAATTCTAGCCATGTATAGCCAGCATAAGACTTATTGACACTACCTGACAACTTGATCAGAGCTTTGAGTCACTGATCTGGAACGTTTGCATATCAGATGTTAAAGCTTCACTGGCTACCTGCTTATTGCCCTGTATGCAGGAAATCTTTTGAGTTTAAACGAGACCCTTTATTGGCTAATATTAAAAAGCTGAGCTGTAATAACCGGTTTGGCATTTTTATAAGGCATTAATGTGTCTTTTAGTTATAACATTTCCTATAAGAGAGGTTTTCTTTGAGGTGTAAATTACCTTTTTTTTAATTTATAAAAATTCTTCCTTTCCGTAAACACTTTGCTAAAACTCTAAAGAGAGCAGTGAAACCAATGTTACTATATTGTAGGAGGCAAGGCAAAGTGAAAAAGTCCTGTCTGCTACAGCTGCAACCTCATTCAGGGTCTTCAGCATTCAAAACTTTCAGAAGTTTCAGATGTATCTGTATCCCTTGATGTGTGCTATGGTCCTCCCTCTGCCCCTTAAGTCACTACAGGCCTCTGCAGTGACCTGGGTGACAGAGTGAAGAACCACCCACCAATAAGGCAAGTATTTACAGGTTTCTACTGCAGGGAGCTCTTATTTAGAATTCTTGAGAAAAGCGATATTTGCTTTGTTTTGCAGACTGCACCCTAGAAAGAAGATGCCACATCTAGATAACTGTTCTTTGCTGCTATAGCGGTGGCACAGAGGAGTTGGTGCATAGTCTCATGTTGAAAACCTAAGCCTCTGCAACAATCCCACTTGATAGTCTGCGCCTTTTCATTGGAAGCTGATCAGTGGGATCATGTCACCAGAGTTTTTGGAAAACTATTTTTTTTTACTCCAAATAAGTTCACTAAAAATCCTTTGCTTAAAACAATGGAGTTTGTTTCTCTAACTTTTTGTATTCTGCTGCCCTGACTTTTACTTTTAACCACTTGACAACCGGGCTATAGCCGAATGACGGCTACAGCACGGTTGTCCATTTCTGGGAGGGCATCATGACGTCCTCTCAGAACGCACCCCCAGTGCAGACACTGCTGATCACACGACCAGGTAAAAGGCCAATCACAGAGGCCTTTTACCACATGATCACCTGTGTCAAATGACACAGCTTAGCAGAGTAAATACAGTTGCTGGTTATTGGCAGCACTTTCCTCACGCTGTCACAGTGTGCGGAAAGTACTGCCGATAACCAGCAAGTGTCATAGAGGACATCTGCACTGATAATCCGGGCACTAATTATCAGTGCCCGGATTATCAGTGCTGCCCCAAAAGTGCCCAGCAGTGGTGCCAGTCAGTTCTGCATATCTGTGCAGCATCATCAGTGCCTCCTCAATTCCCACCAGTGCAGCCTATCAGTGCAGATTCATCAACGCCCATCAGTGAAGGAGAAAATTTACCTGTTTGTAAAATTTTATAATACAGTTTTTTTTTTGTTTTTTTTTTCTTAATGTTTTTTGCTCTTTTTCTTTATAGTATAGAAAACCCTAGTGGCAATTAAATACCACCAAAAGAAAGCACTATTAGTGGGAAAAAAATATACAAATTTTCATATGGGTAGTGTATGACTGTGCAATAGTCATTCAAAGTGCAACAGCACTGAAAATTGGCCTGGGCAGGAAGGGGCAAAAGTGCCTGGTATGTAAGTGGTTAAACTCACAACAGTAAAATCAGTCTGTATATGCAGTAAAGCATGCTTGTTATACTCACTGTGGAACTTAAGGGGTTAATCCTCTGCATTGTGTAAAAAGTCTGATTCTACCGTCTCTATTCCTCGCATTCTTTTACTGCCTCCAATCCATCTGCTGATGGTACAGAGCTCTAGGAGTCACTCTGCACATGCTTGGTTTAGTGTGTATGGCTAGAGAGGTTTTTTTTTCGTTCTTTGGGAGACTTCATGTGCTCAGCATAAGGCCAATTAGCACTGCTCAGATAGAGGGACAGTGGTTATGCAGCCTCATAGGACAGTCAGAGCAGAATGAAAACTCCAAGTTTTAAACCAGTGCTCAGCTGGACACTGATAGAAGTCACAAGACTGCTCTAACTGCTGATGAGAAAAGGTATTTTTAGCAGTTTATATTTACTAAAATAATAGCATTTCCATGTTGTGTGTACTGTGGGAGACCAGATATAGTGAACGCAGGACGTAGGTTTAGTAACACTTAAGTTTTGAAACGTACACAGAAGACTGCATGAAGGTCAGTCTGCGAACCTTGCTGCTGGAAGCAGCTTCAAAGAACCAGTGAATAGTTTGCATTCTAAGAATATGGATGAACCTTGCAACATCTTGGGCTAGTACTACTGCTATATATTCAGTATGCATTCCTGCTATTCAGTGAACATTTTCATAAAATGCTGTTTTTAACTGCTCTGTATTTTGGATACTGCTTGGATGCTCATGCATTTCATGTTATAAGTTTCTTTACTTTTCTCCATTTTTGTCCTATGCATTGTGTGCAAGGCCATTAGTCTCATTCTTTGCTTCTGTTTTTATACCTTTTTTAAATTTTTGAGTTACTCTCTGACCTACAATTTACCAAAAGAAGTTTTGGATTGGTCTTGTATACTCTTATGGATTTGAATTTATAGATAATTCCAGGGAAATTTATTTTTGGTTGACATACCTTGTTAATGTACAGCAAGTATACATTTTATACATGTTTAAAAGTGGCTTTTCACAAATTTTAGTTTCAAAGAATGTTTACCTTTCTCCCAGATACAATGGTGCAGTGACATCAGCTTTCTTTAGACAAAATCCTGCGAGAATGCTGAGTAGCCTTCACATGGCAAAAATGTGCCAGCTATGACACATTTTACATCCAGGAGCAATCATCTTCCCAAACTTCAAGTAAAATGATTCATGTGCAATTCTATCCAAACAGCTGTGGGCACTGTCAGCCTGTCATTGTTTTGTACAAGTTGTGCAGCTGCAAGTATCCACACCCACCTGTAAATGCAGTCATGGAAATCATCTGGTTGCTTGCTGTAACTGGCACATTTATGCAGTGTGAATGAGGCCTAAATATCACAAGATATGCTGTAGCCCAATTCCATGTCTTCTCTCAATATTTTGGGCTCCTCAGCATGCCATGGGATGTGGCACAAAGGTAGCAGATGTCAAGCCCCTTCTGCCGCTAAGGGAATAAGGTATGTAAGTTGACCCTCCTTCTTTTTTTTTTTTTTTTTTTTTTTTATATAAATGTGCAGGGGGCCTAACTAACTGGATCTTGCTATTTTATTGTGAGGTCTGCTGTACACTGTTTTTCTGCTTCAGAAATTTAGTTTGCTATGTCGCCAATCTGTCTACAGTCTCCTTATGACATTGAGTTGAAATCCTTACCCTGTAGAGGGAATTACAATGTATGTCAATGACTATAACGCCTATATATACACTTGTTTGCACATTCTATTCCACAACCATGGCCGTTGTATGACATTTTCCCCTCTCTTTGTTGTAGAACAGCCTCCACTTTTCTGGGAGGGTTTTCAGCAAGACTTGTGAAGAGTGCATGTTGGAATTCAGGTTCAGGAGTGTAATGTAGTGCATACTGCATAGTAGAGCCATGCAAAGCAGTGTGCTTATGGTGGAAAGCACACACACAGTCCACAGTTTACCCTTTGATCACCCCATGTTAACCCCTTCCTGCTCAGTGCCATTAGTACAGTGTCAGTGCTTTTTATTAGCACTGATCACTATATTTGTGTCACTGGGGATGTCCGTGACACCAAGTCAGTTCCCCCTAGTGTCATAATGCCTGCCACAGTCAAATTATAAGCTGCTGGTTGCTGCCATTACTAGTAGAAAAAAAAATAAAAATTTCTAGTATATACACCGCCATTTGTAAACGCTATAACTTCCATGTAAACCAATTAATTTACACATATTGGGGTTTTTTTTTATTTAGCAAAGACATGTAGCAGAATACATTTTGGCCTAAATTTATGACAAAATTTGATTTGTGTTTTTTTTACTTTTTTTTTTTTTTTTTTTTTTTTTTTTTTTTTAACTGGACATGCCTAATAGCATAAAGTCCAAAAAAAAGTTTTTCTCTCAAAATAGGTTTTTTTTTTTTTTGTGCAAAACAATAGACAGGTGATCGAATACCCCCGAAAGAAAGCTCTATTCGTGGGAAAAAAAGATGTAAATTTCATTTGGGTGCAGCGTTGCATGACTGTGCAGTTGCCAGTTAAAGTAACGCAAAAAAATGGCCTGGTCAGGAAGGGGGGGGGGGTAAATCCTCTGTAGGGCAAGTGGTTAAAGATCACTAGATGACCTCATTAGGCATAAAAGGCTAGTGCTAGATGTCGCGTAGGAAAAGCTTGGACAAGGACGTGCCTGGACCTGCTGAGGGCCTTGGAAAAAAAAAAAACTGACACTAAGTGTATCTGTCTTTCAAAAAATATACTAGGAACATCCACTTGCACCTTTAGAATTCTAATACCAAGACCCTGATCAGTACAGTCTTGTGGAAAATCAAGTTTGCAAGGAATCACAACCGATGCCTCACTGTCCAAACACCAGGTAGAGAACTTTCCACATTTTGCCATAAATGGCTCTAGTTAACCCCTTTCCTGCTGGAAGGTAGGGTTTTGACCAAGCTATCCAAAAAGGGCATCCTTTAGGATTTCTTTTCCTTCAGATACCTGCCAACTTCAATGTTGGTACATGCATAAAACCCTGGACAACCAAGGTCTCTTTTTTTGCCAATAAGGAGCCACTAGGATCAGAATGGTATCTTTTTTGACCTTCCTCAAGGCTTATGAAAGAAGCTTGAAGAGAAGAAACATGTAACAAAGCCATTTATTTGGTAAGTTTGCAGAAAGATGAAGCCTTTGTGTTGCTCTAATTGGCAAACAGGTCCACTTACTCTATTCCCCAAACTTCTGCTTTTCACCAAAAAACAAGATTCTCTAAGAAGGAGCTACATTGGACTTTGTCCCAATTTATTATCCATTACAAGCTCTTAACTTCCCTGGCGGTATTTCCGAGTGTAGCTCGGGGTAAAGTTTCAGTACCACAAGCGGTAACCCCGAGCTACACTTGGGAATACCATGTGGCGCAGCTCCGCAATCCCTCAATCACTTACATTGTCCTGCACTCCCGCGATGTCCCTCCTGCAGTGTCCCCGGCAATGTCCTCCGGTGGAAGCCGGCATCTCTCTTTTGGGTTCCGTTCCCTGCGATGTTGGGACGTACGGGGGACGGAATGGCGGGAAATTTGACAATTTACAAAAAATGACATTCACTAAATACACTAAAATCACATAGTAAAACATTACTGTATCAAACCATTTCACATACATTTTGTCCCTAGTGCTTTGTCCTGTGCCCTGCCGGCATTTTTACTGTTCTTTCTGCCTGGAAACTGAGAAACTTCCATGGCGTCCAAAAAGCGTCCCTTTAGGTCAAAAGCGGTTTTAGACCAGCTAGAGAACAGCGATAGTAAATCAGAACCACTTGGAGAATTGAGTGATGATTCGTGGGGAAATTCGTTCTCAGACACTGAAATCGATTTTGCGACTTTGCTCAGTGATGTGCGAACTTGGCGCTATATTTTAAATTTCAGTGTTTTTAGTTTGATTATATTATTGAATTAAATTTATTATATTTTTTATGATTATTTATTAAATTATCTATGATTTCGTGTTTCAAATTGTAACATACCCAGGATGTTTACTAGACTCTTGTTCGGACAGATTTCAGTGAGTTATTCCTAAAAATTACAGGTCTGCAATAAAAAAAAAACATATTTCCATGCAAAAAAAGTACCGCTTTGAGCACAGCAATATGGACATAATCAGACCGCTAGGGAGGTTAAGTCAGAGCTGTCAAAAGATCATTTTGTCAATTGTAAGCTCCAAGGAGCAGGGCCCTCTTGTATTGAACTGTATTGTTGTGTATTGTCTCCCATTATATTGTAAAGCGCTGAGCAAACTGTTGGCGCTATATAAATCATGTATAATAATTGTGCTTTTCCAGGGGGCAAAAAAAGAGCAAATTGTCCAGATTTCCCTAAAATCTTAAAGAGCGATAGAACCTCCACCATCACCTTTTAAAGATGTTGGGGTGGAGGAGAGCATGAAAGGAAGTTATATACACTGGAAATGGTCAATGTTCCCCTTCCACTCTCGGTTAATGCTGAAACTGAGATGTATTCCTGCAGGTAAACATCTTTTAAGTTGACTGTACCTATGAAAAAAGGGGGAGACAGGATTGTCTTGCTGGGGAATATGGTGTCTATACAGAATCTTGTAAGCTAAGGACTTGTTCAGAGGTCTCAAGTTGAGAATAAGGTTACATCTGCCTGAAAGCTTCTGAATTACAACTGTGGGATTAAAACAATTGAGTACTGTCCGTGATACTTTTTTTTTTATATTTGCACTAACATACAATTTTGAGGACAAGCTTTCAGGATATGTCCCCTTCTTCAAAGTCCAAACAGTACTATTACAAATCACAAAGTTTAAGCAGAATGTTAGAAGGGATTGAGAAAAAAAAAAGGCTACAGATAAGATACATCAAAAGCGAGGGGGGAAGGGGGGGATACTACACTCACACAGAGGGGGTCAATCATGGATAGACAAGCATTTAGAACCTCATGTTCTGGGTGTAGTAAAATGGCGTCCGCACCGGAAATGCGTCACCACGTGCCTACGCGTTGTCACGTTAGTCACGTGACTTCCTCAGGGCCTCTGAGTCACGTGACTAACTCTTGTGGGTCAAAGGAATATAGGAATATCCTTCTGTGGTACACACATCCACTATCCACGTGCAGGAGTGTTTAGGTGGACGGCCATGTCTTCATAGGTTTGCAGTTTTGCCATACTCTTCCCATTTTCGGATGATGAATTGAACAGTGCTTTATGAGTTGTTCAAAGCTTGGGATATTTTTTTTTATAATCTAACCCTGCTTTAAACTTCTCCACAACTTTATCCCCTGACCTCTCTGGTGTGTTCCTTGGCCTTCATAATGCGGTTTGTGCACTAATGTTCTCTAGCAAACCACTGAGGGCTTCACAGAACTGTATTTACACTGAGATTAAATTACACACATTTAATTACTCTATTTACTAATTAGGTGACTTCTAAAGGCAATTGGTTCCACTGGATTTTAGTTAGTAGTATCAGAGTAAAGGAGGCTGAATACAAATGAATTCCACACTTTTCAGATCTTTTATTTGTAAACCATTTATCATTTTCCTTCCACTTCACAATTATGTGCCACTTTGTGTTGGTCTATTGCATAAACTCCCAATAAAATACATTTACATTTTTGGTTGTAACATGAAAAATTTTGGAAAATTTCAGGGGCTATGAATACTTTCAAGGCACTGTAAATTGGGGAGTTTAGGGACCTTACTAATTTATTGCTTATAAATTAATATCTGAATGGCCTTTTCTGTCTAAAAGAATTACAGCAAATGGGTTCTGTAAGAAAATAATCCATCTAATTTGGGGGTCTAGATCAATGGTCCCTAACTTTTTCAGGGTGGAGTGTCCTGTGTTTCATGTCATTTTACCAACTGTGGTAAACCTCTTGTGAAAACCGCAAAAATATAACATTGTTATACTGTAACAGAAAAATCGAATCACAAATGTGTATGTCCAAACACAATAGCAGCTCTGTGGCTAAGTGCTGAGCACTTACACCTTGCAGCACTAGTGTTGTTGGTATGAATATCAACCATGGCACTACCTGGAGTTTGCATGTTCTCCCTGTCACTGTGTGGGTTTCCTCCGGGTACTTTGGTTTCCTCCCACACTCCAAAGACATGCTGGTAGGTTAATTGGCTCCTGGAACTGTACAATATAGATGTAAAGTGGTGTGTAAATTGTCGGCGATATCAAAGTACCTGTAATAAATAAAGTGGTCCCAGACTTTTTGGTTAATGGATAAAAAGCATAATTTCCCATAATACATTGAAATGACATAATGGATATAACCTGTTAGTGTTTTCAGGTGACATAAGAGCACATAAGGATTTTTCATGGTGCAAAATGGCCTACACCAAACAGGGTTGGGAATGGGTGAGACAAATTTTGTAGCCAGTTATGCTAACAAGAACAGGAACAATAATGGAGGGGCAAGAGAAAGGCATGTATATTAGAGCTGTAACATAGTGCCATAAGTGTGTGTGTGTGGTGGGTTGGGGAGTGAGTATGCAATTTTGAGGTTTCGACCTGAAATAATCCACCTGTCAGCATGAGAGCTCCAAATTATATATTTATTGGTGAAGATGCAGCTGTATGAGAGCATGCCCTCTGGCCACCTAGTGCTCTGTTTAACCTCCCTGGCGGTATTCTCGAGTGTAGCTCGGGGTAAAGTTTCAGTACCATAAGCGGTAACCTCGAGCTACACTCGGACTTACCATGCGGCGCTGCTCCGGGATCTTTTCTGCACTTGCCTTGTCCTGCGCTCCCACGATGTCCCTCCTGCAGTGTCCCCGGCAATGTCCTCTGGCGGATGCTGGCATCTGTCATCTGGGTTCCGTCCCCTGCGAGCGGCAGGAGGTACGGGGGGACGGAATGGCAGGAAATTTGAAAATGACAAAAAGTGACATTCACTAAAATCACATAGTAAAACATTACTGTATCAAACCATTTCACATTCATTTTGTCCCTAGTGCTTTGTCCTGTGCCCTGCCTGCATTTCTGCCTGGCAACTGAGAAACGTCCATGGCGTCCAAAAAGCGTCCCTTTTAGGTCAAAAGCGGTTTTAGACCAGCTAGAGAACAGTGATAGTAAATCAGAACCACTTGCAGAATTGAGTGATAATGATTCGTGGAGAAATTCGTCATCAGACACTGAAAACGATTTTGCGACTTTGCTCAGTAATGTGCGAACTTGGTGCTATATTTCAAATTTCAGTGTTTTTGATTTGATTATATTATTGAATTAAATTTATTATTTTTTATGATTTATTAAATTATAATTTATGATTTTGTGTTTCAAGTTTTATCCTACCTGGGATGTTTACTAGACTCTTGTTCGTACAGATTTCAGTGCGTTATTCCTAAAAATTACAGGCCTACAATAAAAAAACTACATATTTCCATGCAAAAAAATTTACCGCTTTAAGCACAGAGATATGGACATAATCAGACCGCTAGGGAGGTTAAGTTGATCACAGTTCTATAGGGTTTCTTTAGCACAGGCTACACCCATGATCACTTATCAGTTTACCAACACCTGTGTGTGTGTGTATGTATATATGTGTGTGTGTGTGTATATATATATATATATATATATATATATATATAAGTGGACCAAAAGGAACATGTGTTTAAGAAAACAGAAATTATTCAGACACCATTTTAACTGCTTATTACGAGTAGAAAAATGCAATTTATATTAAATGTTATATATATCAACTTATAATTTTGTGTGGGGATAAATGTATATATGCATACTAATAGCCATTACTAGTGTAATGGACCTTACTTTAAGACACTCGTGTACTTAGGATATAATTGAACACTTTTATTGCTGTTATTTCATTAAGATGTACTGTTATGATGGAGGAGATAAGGATCACATTTATCCCTATACAGGAGTCTAGTGTTTCATGCAGCTGAACTGGCTGCTAGATGTTGCCTTATATAAATAGAACAAAGGAGAGGAAAGGAGCAAGTGTGAACATGGAGTTTTGAAATCTACTAATGAAAATTGGGGGATTTGGCAAAAGAAGACTAACAAAGTGGATGAAGAGCAAGAACATAAAAAGCAACTGAAGTGACTATAAAGGGTTATTTTTAAAATAACAAACCTGTCATAACTGCTCTGTGCAAAGGTTTTGCATGGAAAAAGCCCTGATCCTCCTCTTGTGGGGTTCCCTGCTGGTGCTCCTAGCTCCCCCCCCCCCTTACGAGTGCCCCCCTAGCACTATGTGGGGAACTGGTGTGTGCTCAATCCCAAGTCGGGCTCTGTGTTCCGATTGACACATGCAGCGTGGCTTGGCCCTACCCCCTGCTCCCTCCTCACAGGCTGTAAATGACAGCAGCAAGAGCCAATGGCTCCTGCTACTGCCTATGTGTCCAGTGAGGAGGGAGAAAAAGGAGAGCACTACTACACTCTGAGCTGTATCGAGATCAAGCTCAGGGAAGTGTCTTGGGGAGGGGGGAGCTGAACACACTACACTCGGGCTTACCATACGGCTTTGCTCCAGCATCTGTTCTTCTCTTACCTTGTCCTGCACTCCCGCAATGTCCCTCCTGCAGTGTCCCCTGTAATGTCCTCCAGCAGATGCCGGCATCTGTCTTTTGGGTTCCATCCCCTGCGACAAAGGGATGTATGGGATGGAACGGCGGGAAATTTGAAAATGACAAAAAGTGACATTCACTAAATTCACTAAAATAATATAGTAAAACATGACTGTAGCAAAGCATTTCACATAAATTTTTTTCCCTAGTGCTTTGTCATGTGCCCTGCCTGCATTTTTACTGTTCTTTCTGCCTGGAAACTTAGAAACATCCATGGCGTCCAAAAAGCGTCCCTTTAGGTCAAAATCAGTTTTAGACCAGCTAGAGAACAGCGATAGTAAATTAGAACTACTTGCAGAATTGAGCGGGGAAATTCGTCATCAGACACTGAAAACGATTCTTCGACTTTGCTCAGTGATGTACAAACTTGGCGCTATATTTCAAATTTCAGTGTTTTTGGTTTGATTGTTATTGAATTTATTTTTATGATATTATTATTTTTTATGATTATTAAATTATAATTTATGATTTCGTGTTTCAAATTTTAACATACCCGGGATATTTACTAGACTCTTGTTCGGACAGATTTTAGTGAGTTATTCCTAAAAATTACAGGCCTACAATAAAAAAAAATACATATTTCCATGCAAAAAAATGTACCGCTTTGAGCACAGAAATACTGACATAATCAGACCGCTAGAGAGGTTAAAGTAGAACTATAGGCAAAACATTTTTGTTTACTTTGGATAGAGTGTAGGAAGGGTTATAACCCCTGTCCAATTTGGGAGACTTACCTTCACTTTCTGTCTCATAGCCAGAACAGGTAGTGAGAAGAAATTCCTGCAAGTTAAGGGACATAACCAGAACTAGTGCCCTCATGGGAAAATTTCCCCTCTATTACTTTTCTGGGGACAACCCAAAAACATTTTTTTTTTACTTTCACTTTCAAGGATAATGGTAAACAAGACACATGGAGAGGGTGAATCTCCAAAACAGGGGCACATACAGTGATAAAAACCTAATAGGTGCTCTAATCCATTACCAATCTGTAGGATAATGTATCTTAGGCCAGGAAAAATGTAGAATGTAAAAAAGACCATGGATCTAAACCAAGCAATCTGTCCATAAGCACAATGGAGAAAACCGAGTATTGAAGCCAATACACATGGTAAATCCACAATCCTATATGACCAGAAGATGAGCAAAGTAGTAACTTCATTACAACTAAAGGTTTTTTTTATACTGTTATCAAAAGGAAGTATGGGATTCTTAAACTAGCCACACACTGACTGAAATTCAACTGGTTCAGCAGAGACTGGCCAATTCTTGTTCCATGTTTGTCTGCCCTTGCTTGACAGAAGTAGATTGTTTGATTGACTTCTGTTGAAGGCCCATGCTGAAAAAAAATTGTCAATTAGCAGTTGCAGCCAAGTGTCTAACGACCCATATGTGTAAGATACTTCATGTAACGTAAAAAACTGTTGCGATGTTAGAGAACAGATACCGATGCTTGGTAATGCAAAGCTGTCTTGCATGTGATTTAGAAAATTATCAGGAGAAAAAAAAAAGTTGTGTGCAGAGGGTCCTTCAGAATTTTTAGAAAAGTATCAGGACCCCACTGAGCACCTGCAGGACAGCCGCTGTGTGCTTGATCACATATCTTGTACACGAAAAGCGCTTCCAGGTAGGGTGTGCATGCCATCCTGGCTGTACTGTACTTTGTTACAACACAAGCCGATCAGCAGGTCCCAGTCAATCATTGATCTCCGGGACCTGCTCATCAGCTCTGTGATTCATGGAAGAGAGCTCTGTGTGGGTAAACAACACAGAGCTCTATACACTGACAGGCGATCTTGCTGTTTTTATTCACTGCAAAGCAGGGGAAAAAAAAAAGATCGCTTGGTAAAAGCAGCACATAATACACACGACACATTAGATGTTAACCCTTTCCCAGCCAATGTTATTAGTACAGTGACGGTGTATAGTATTAGCATCACTATTGATGTCAGTGTTAGTCAGGTGATGTACCCACAAGCCAGCATCAGCTAGTGTCAGATTGCCTACCACACTATCACAATCCTAATATCAGTTGCAGATGACCACCATTACTTGTATAAAAATAAATATAAACTCCAGTGTATATATACCGTACTTTGTAGACGCTATAACAATCATGCAAACCAAATAATATAAGCTTATTGGGATTTTTTTTCTACTAAAGACGTAGCAGAATACATTTTGGCCTAAATTCATTGATTTGTTTTTTTATTGGATATTTTTTATAGCAGAAAGTAAAAAAAAATTTTTGTTTTTTTAATTTTTAGTCTTTTTTTAAAATTTTATTTATATAATAAAAAAAAACCCCAGTGATGATCAAATACCACCAAAAGAAAGCTTTGTGGGAAAAAAAAAAAGGATATAAATTTCATTTCTGTACATTGTTGCATGACCACAGAGTTGTCAGTAGTACAACCCGAATAGCAAAAAATGGCCTGATCATGATGGGGCTAAAATCTTCCAGAGAGCAAGTGGTTAATTTTACTTTTTTTTTTTTTTTTTTTTTTTTTTTACAAAATAAGTGACTACCTTTCCACTGTCATCCTGCATATCTATCTCAAATAAACTGAATGTGTAGTATTTTTCTGATAATGTAAACCCATGAAAATAGAAATGGGGAAGCTGTCATTGCTGACTTGGTTTAATGGTGCAGGCCTTCCATACTACATTGTTTTGTTTTGTTTTTTCATACATATTAACTGAAAAAAAAGTTTTTTGCTTCATTCTAAAGAGAATTCAGGCTCGATGAGTATATAAATCAGGCTGGCTCTGGTTGGAAATATGGTGTATTATGTATGTAATTAATAAATATACAAGTGTGTTCAAAATAATAGCAGTCCAACATCACTAACCAGATCAATCACTGTTTTGGTATAAATTATATTTCTACATGGAAAATAATTTACTAGTAGGTGTAGTAGAGTAATAGAAAACCAACAGTCATGACATGCGTGTTGTTGATTCTGTGTAATTGAATCATTAATTGAAAGGGGCACATTCAAAATATTAGCAGTGTAATAGAAGCCCCTGCAAACTCTCATTGTGGAAAAAAAATGACGTGCTGAAGAGGTTACAATTTGCCAAAGAACGCATTGACTGGCCTAAAAAAAAAAAAGAGCAACATTTTGAGGACTGATGAAAACAGTCTTTTTGGGTCTAGGGGCTGCAGACCATTTGTCAGACGACCCTCAAACACTGAATTCAAGCCACAGTACATTGTGAAGACAGTGAAGCATGGTGGCACAATCATCATGATATGGGGAGGTTTCTCATACTATGGTGTTGGGCCTATTTAGCACATACAAGGATCATGGACCAGTTTGAATATCTGGAGAGGTCATGTCGCCTTATGCCAAAGAGGAAATGATCTTGAAATGGGTGTTTCAACAAGACAACGACCCCAAAACACACCAGTAAGTAAGCAGCATCTTTGTTCCAGACCAACAAGATTAACATGGACTGGCAAACCCAATTCCCAGACCCTATTCCAATAGAAGACTTGTGGGATGACATAATAAATGCTGTTTCTGAGGTAAAACCACGAAATGCAGAGGCATTGTGGAATGTAGTACAATTGTCCTGGGCTGGAATACCTGTTCACAGGTGCCAGAAGTTGGTTGACTCCATGCAACACAGATGTACAGCAGTTCTCAAAATGGTGCTTATACAATTAAGTATTAATAGTAAACACAAACTTGACACGCAAGCATTTAGTAGTGAACAGAGGCACCCATCACAAAAACCATGATGGCCAGTCGTATGACAACCAAGGTATGGAAAAGGAAACTGTGATGCAGCACTCCTCAGATTGAGGGAATCCAGCACTGTACAAAACATAAACCAGAGAGGGTGCAAATGTCTACTGCATTACCTTTGATATTTTATTGTACAAAACAAGTGTAAAATATACTCCCAAACATTTGTGAGCCTAAAAGCATAACAATATGTAAAGCCATGTAGAAGAGTCCACTCTCCAATTCTACCTGGAGATGAGATGACAAGCAGCTAATGAGGTTTGGGGATCTAGTCCCCTTCCTATGGCTATGGCTAGTGTTCTCAGCAATCCAACCTCTCTTATATGGCTTCTTGTGTAATCTTCCACCTTACCATCCTCCATTGAGGGGTGGCAGTTGTGAAGGGAGGAGCCTCTTAAAGCGAACACTATCCAAGGACTATCATTCTATGTCTTCAAAGACATTCGTACCAGCACAAAACACATAATGCCAGAGATATATAATATATTAAATTATAGATACCCAGTATAACCATTATAAATGGCAGTATGATGAGTAGTAGACAGTTCCATGGCATATTACCAAAGAAGGTTATTGACATATACTGTTCCTGTCACACATGGTAATACAAATATTGTTCATAATATTGGCATTGATACAAGGTAAAATACATGCTATATTTAGAATATCACCTCTCCAGATGGTGTTGTTTATAGGGAATCCCCCAGGTATTGGAGACACACCACTCGAATGATGTGCTTCTGCATCTTAGAACGCGCACCAGCTCTTAGTCCAAATTGGGCCCAAAGTGTCAGTATTTTATGTGACCACCATTATTTTCCAGCACTGCCTTAACTCTTTTGGGCATGGAGTTCACCAGAGCTTCACAGGTTGCCACTGGAGTCCTCTTCCACTCCTCCATCATGACATCACAGAGCTGGTGGATGTTAGAGACCTTGCGCTCCTCCACCTTCTGTTTGAGGATGCCCCACAGATGCTCAATAGGGTTTAGGTCTGGAGACATGCTTGGCCAGTCCATCACCTTTACCCTCAGCTTCTTTAGCAAGGCAGTGGTCATCTTGGAGGTATGTTTGGGGTCGTTGTTGGAATACTGCCCTGCGGCCCAGTCTCCGAAAGGAGGGGGCTCATGCTCTGCTTCAGTATGTCAGAGTACATGTTGGCATTCATGGTTCCCTCAATTAACTGTAGCTCCCCAGTGCCGGCAGCACTCATGCAGTCTCAGACTATGACACTCCCACCACCATGCTTGACTGTAGGCAATACACACTTGTCTTTGTACTCCTCACCTGGTTGCCGCAACACACGCTTGACACCATCTGAACCAAATCAGTTTATCTTGGTCTCATGAGATCACAGGGCAAGGTTCCAGTAATCCATGTCCTCAGTCTGCTTGTCTTCAGCAAACTGTTTGCAGGCTTTCTTATGCATCATCTTTAGGAGAGGCTTCCTTCTGGGACGACAGCCATGCAGACTAATTTGATGTAATGTGCAGCGTATGGTCTGACCCCCCCACCCGTTCAACATCTGCAGCAATGCTGGCAGCACTCATATGTCTATTTCCCAAAGACAACCTCTGGATATGACGCTGAGCACGTGCACTCAACTTCTTTGGTCGACCATGGTGAGGCCTGTTCTGAGTGGAACCTCTCCTGTTAAACCACTCTATGTTCTTGGCCACCGTGCTGCAGCTCAGTTTAAGGGTCTTGGCAATCTTCTTATAGCCTAGGCCATCTTTATGTAGAGCACCAATTATTTTTTTCAGATCCTCAGAGAGTTCTTTGCCATGAGGTGCCATGTTGAACTTCCAGTGGCCAGTATGAGAGAGTGAGAGCGATAACACCAAATTTAACACACCTACTTCCTATTCACACCTGAGACCTTGTAACACTAACCAGTCCCATGACACTGGGGAGGGAAAATGGTTAATTGGGTCCAATTTGGACATTTTCACTTAGGGGTGTACTCACTTTTGTTCCAGCGGTTTAGACATTAATGGCTGTGTGTTGAGTTATTTTGAGGGGGCAGCAAATTTACACTGTTATACAAGCTGTACACTCACTACTTTACATTATAGCAAAGTGTCATTTCTTTAGTGTTGTCACATGAAAAGATAGAATAAAATATTTTTAAAAATCTGAGGCGTGGATTCACTTCTGGGAGATGCTGTATATATTTGATAGCCTAAGACTGGTTTCCCCAAGCTTCAAAGTACTGGTCAAAGAAATTCTTTTTAACTGTTTCGGCTTTCTGGATGTACTCTGTATGTCCAAAGAGTGAACCTGTAATCACAATCTGATGGCTGCAGTAGCAGCATCAGTTTGTGTGGATTTTGTTAAGCCAACTGCCGGCTTGAAAGTGATGTAGCAGCTCCATAGCTGCCGATCACGGTCAAGGTGTACTGTTCCTGCCGTCTTCATGGCCGGAGCCAGTCTATGGGCTTGGTGACATTAGGAACAGCCCATTCACAAGACCGCTAGTGTGCAGAGGGGCAGGAGTGGCAGGGACCGATCTTGCACTCGGAGGATCGGCAGATCAGGTAAGTATATCTCTGCTTTCTGAACCCCTAGACAAAAACGAGCATTTAACCCATGCAGAGTGAACACAGCCCCACTGCATGTGACAATAATTGTTTTTCTCAGAATTCCTCTTTAACTGCCTCCTGCCCTCCATATAAAGAAATGATGGGCGCAAGGTGGTTCTCTCATTCTGGGAGGACGTCATAGGATGTCCTCCCACTCTAACCATGCGTGTGCGGCAATCAGTGGTGCTCTGTGTCCCTCAGCCACAGCCGATCAACGGAAAGAGCCGAAGACGTTGGCTCGGTCATGCGATCAGCTGTGTCCAATCACAGCTGATCGCATCTAAATAAGGAAATGCCGGTTATCGGCATTTCTCTCCTCACTAGCTGTCACGCTGGCAGCTCGAGAGAAGAGGAGAGCCGGTAATCGGCATTCCTCAGAGGGGACATCTACACTGATCATCAGGGCACTGATGATCAATGTAGCCCCAGCAGTTCCACCTGCCAGTGCCCATCTGAGCTGTTTTTCAGTGCCACCTATCAGTGCTGCCTATCAGTGACATATATACGTGCTGCCTTTCAGTGCCCATCAGTGCAGCCTCATTAGTGCACACCAGTGAAGGAGAAAAATCAATTATTTACAAAATTTTATAACAAAAACTAAGAAAAAACTTTTTTTTTTTTTTCAAAGTTTTCAGTTGTTTTAGGTTTGTTTAGCAAAAAATACAAAACCCAGAGGTGATTAAATACCACCAAAAGAAAGGTCTGTCTAAAAAAAAAATGCTAAACATTTCATATGGGTACAGTGTTGCATGACCACGCAATTGTCTTTCAAAGTGTGACAGCGCTGAAAGCTGAAAATTGGCCTGGGCAGGAAGGGGGTATAAGTGCCCTGTAGGCAAGTGGTTAAGTAATTTTAGTGCCAAAAGTTTACATTTTTACATATATGCGAAAAAGAAAAAAAATTGCTTTGGAGCCGAACTGGTTAATAATGAACTAATTAGTTGACTAAAGCAGATGTCCAATTAGAAACATAGGGGGCTATTTACCAAAACGGTAGAGTGCAAAATCTGGTACAACTGCAAAGAAACCAACCAGCTTCCAGGTTTTATTGTCAAAGCTTAATTGAACAAGCTAAAGGTAGAAGGTGATCGGCTACCATACACAGCTGCACCAGATTCTGAGTTCACCAATTTTAGTAAATCCCCTCCATAAAGTCTAAGATCACATCTAAGTAAATAGTTAGCTCCATTTGAATATGTGATAGGCAATGAAAGCTAGATCCTGCAGTTGTAGTTGCACAATCAAAATGAACAACCCGGCAAAACTAATAAACCAAAAATGTATTCTAGTTCAGCTTACTAGTCATCAGATATAGTGGTTGCATTTGTTTTCTTCTCTTTGGCCTATTTCCCTCTGTTTTCACCTGGTGCTCTGGCTATTAACACACCTGCTGTATTAGTAAGACACCACTCTATATTAAAAAGCACAGGAGGCACAGCATACAGCAGCATTGTCAGTCTGGGGGGGAAGAGAAGTGTTATGTATTAGCAGATTTAGATACGCTAACACATTGAAGCCAACCTCCAGCTCAAAAAAAATTAAAGGAACACTTTGAAAATACATTAGATATCAATGGGGAAATATATCATGCTGGATACCTATACTGATATGGACTGGGTAATGTGTTAGGAACACAAGGATGCCCCATCATTTGATGGAAATTAAAATTATCAACATACAGTGGACTGAATTCAAAGACACCTCGAAAATCAAAGTGAAAAAAATTATGCAGCATACTAGTCCATTTTGCTAAAATTTAATTGTATCAACTCAAAATGGTACTCAGTAGTTTGTATGTCCCCCACGTGTTTGTATGCATGCCTGACAACATCAAGGCATGCTCCTAATGAGACAAAGGATGGTGTCCTGGGGTATTTCCTCCCAGATCTGAACCAGGGCATCACTGAGCTCCTGGACAGCCTGATGTGCAACCTGTCATCGTCGGATGGACCAAAACATGATATCCCAGAGGTGTTCCTTCATCCTCCAGGAACTGCCTGCATACTCTTGTCACATGAGGCCGGGCATTGTTATGCACCAGGACCCACTGCATCAGTGTAGGGTCTGACAATGGGTCCTAGGATTTCATTTTGATACCTAATAGCTGTCAGGGATCCATTGTCTAGCATGTAGAGTTCTGTGCATCCCTCCATGGATATGCCTCCCCAGATCATCACTGACCCACCACCAAAACGGTCATGCTGAACAATGTTACAGGCAGCATAATGTTCTTCACGGCTTCTCCAGACTCACGTCTGTCACATGTGCTCATGGTGAACCCGCTCTCATCTGTGAAAAGCACAGGGTGCCATTGGTGGACCTGCCATTTCTGATGTTCAATGTCAAATGCCAATTGAGCTCTATGGGGCCGGGCAGTGAGCACAGGGCCCATTAGAGGATGTCGGGAAGTCCTCATGAAGTCAGTTTCTGATTGGTCATTTTGTAGGGCTCTGGCAGTGCTCATCCTGTTTCTCCTTGCACAAAGGAGCAGATACAGTAGATATAAAAAGTCTACACACCCCTGTTAAAATGTCAGGTTTCTGTGATGTAAAAAAATGAGACAAGGATAAATCATTTCAGAACTTTTTCCACCTTTTAATATGACCTATAAACTGTACAAAACAAACTGAAATCTTTTAGGGGGGGAGTAAACTAAAACAATGTGGTTGCATAAGTGTGCATACCCTCTGATAACTGGGGATGTAGCTGTGTTCAGAATTAAGCAATCATGCAAAATCATGTTGAATAGATGTCAATACACACCTGCCATCATTTAAAGTGCCTCTGATTAACCCCAAATAAAGTTCAGCTGCTCTAGTAGGTCTTTCCATGTTGGAGATACAACAGCATGTACTATATAGTATTGTGTGTTAATATCACTTGACCAGTAGATGGCACTGTACACTAAGGTTACTAGCTGTGCATATGTGTAAAACTTGTTGGTTCTCTCTCTTCCTTCCTCTCTTCTCTCTCTTCAAAACCAAGATGTCTGCTGAAATGTGTTCTGTATGTTTGCAACTTAAGCCACACAAGTAAAACAGTGTTCTGCCTCATCACAAGCTACCGGTGTCTTCTCTAACACATAACCAACAGGTTATGGGCCCAGCTCCAGACACTGGAAAAAGGAAAACTACAAGCAAGTAAGTGCTGCATTTACAATCCTACCAAATCCTGTGTGAGGAAACAAGAGCTGTATCCAATTCACTGAAAGATGGCAAGTGCTTCAGATATGAAGTTTACAATAGCAAAGCTCAACAATACCAACTACCAGCTATGGAAGTTTAAGCTTGAAATGCTATTATCCAAAGATGACTTGTGGCAGGTACTAGATACACACAGACCCAATGACAACCCGGAAGAATGGGACAGAAAAAACAGGCAAGCAAAAGCAGTCATAAGCCTGTTAGTGGAGGACGATCAACTCATTCATATAAGGAAAGAAAGCACAGCTAAAGGTATGTGGACTACATTACAAAGACTGCATGAACGTGCAAACCTAAACAGTAAACTATATCTGCTGCGCAAACTGTATAAGATGAGGCTGGAAAAAGGGCAGGAAATGGGTGAACATGTAAATGCTATGCTAGAAATTGTGAACCAGCTGGGTGCAATAGGTGAAGAAATGAAAGACAATCATGTAGTAGCACTACTGCTATGCAGCCTTCCAGAATCATACAGTGCCCTTATAAATGCTCTAGAAACTAGACCAGAAACTGAACTGACGCTAGAATATGTTAAGGGAAAATTAATTGATGAATACAGCAGAAGAAAGGAAAATTTGCATAGTGAAGAGAACGAGAGACCAGAGGCAGCTCTGAAGGTGCATGAAGGCATAAGACAAAGCAAAGAAACCAGGGTATGTTTGCGCTGCAAAAAGGCCGGTCACCTGAAAAAGAACTGTTCAATCTGGAAAGCTGAGCAGTGAAAGCGGGAGCTACCCACAAGAGAAAGAGCTAAAGCGGTCATGAAAGAAAATGAAAGTGCATCATGGAGTGGTACTTTTAAAGTGACTCAGAATAGTACCTCACACAGATGGTACATTGATTCAGGGGCAACAAGTCACATGACAAGCAACGAGACATTCTTCACAGAAATTGATTTTAGTGTAAAAGATAAAGTCTTCCTAGCAAATTAGAAAAGTATTATAGCGGAAGGTAATGGTCAGGGATTTCTGAACTGCAAAACGCCATCAGGGGGCAAGCAGAGCATCCTTGTAAAGAATGTTCTATATGTTCCAAGCCTAGAAGGAAGCCTCCTATCAGTTAAAACCCTTGCAAGCAATGGACTCACTGTCCAGTTCAGAGGTAATGAATGCACAATTCAAAATGGAAAGCAAATTCTAGCAAGAGGAAGATTAAATGAACATCTGTACAAACTCATCACTGAAAGTGAGAAGGCTAATGCGGCAACTCATAACCCACAGGACAAGTGCATCCACCTGTGGCATAGAAGACTGGGACATCGAAACCCAGAAGCTATAAAGGACTTTGCAAAGAGAGGTCTATCAGAAGACATGAAAATATTGCCTTGCCACACACTCAGCAAGTGCACATGTTGCATCAAAGCAAAGGCCACCCGAACCTCTCTTCCACAGACCAGTCAGAGTAAAACCATTAAACCCATGGAACTGATACACAGTGATGTGTGCGGACCAATGAAAACCATCACACCTGGTGGGAACAGATATTTACTGACTTTCATCGACAATTATTCCAGGTACACAATAACGTATCTAATGAAGCACAAAAGTGAGACATTAGAAAAACTTCAAGAGTTTGTAGCTATGACAAGCAACAAGTTTCAAAGGAAACCTGGAATAATACGCACTGACAATGGAGGGGAATATATGAATAAAGAGATGGAATCATACCTAAAGAAACAAGGTATTATACACCAAACAACTGTACCATACACTCCTGAGCAAAACGGCGTAGCGGAAAGAAAGAATCAGACTCTTGTAGAAATGACCAGATGTATGATTTCGGACGCTGCCTTACCTAACAAATACTGGGGAGAAGCAATAATGACTGCAACATACCTACAAAACAGGCTCCCATCAAAATCTATTGAGAGTACACCATATGAAATGTGGAATGGATCAAAACCCAACATAGGACATATCAGAGTATTTGGCTGTAAAGCATATGCCCACATTCCAAGTCAGAAACGCTCCAAGTTGGAGAACAAAGCCATAGAAGGCATTCTGGTGGGCTACAGTGAGCAGAGTAAGGGATATAGAATCCTTTGTCCAAAGACCAACAAGGTCTCAGTAAGCCGCAGTGTTTATTTTGATGAAAGTGAAGCATCAGATAATACAATTCTTGACAAATGTGGAGAGGATTTACGCGCTGAAATCGGCAAGAGATACTGACCCATGCGAAGCAGGACGAGCCAGAACAAGAAGTGGAACTTACAATCAACGAGCCAATAGAACCCACTGAACAACAAGAAATCAGGAGATCCTCTCGAATGACAAAAGGGATACCACCCCGCAGGTTATCATACGCTGCTAAAACACATCAAAAACAGGAGCCAACATCCTGGGAAGACATAGAAACTTTGCCGAGAAGGAAAGCCGATCAGTGGAGAAAAGCAGCTGAAGAAGAAATAAAATCACTTCAAGAAAATAGAACTTGGTCACTAACAGAACTCCCTCCTGGTCGCAAAACCATCGGAAGCAAATGGACTTTTAAAGTGAAATATGATGCAGAAGGAAACATCTATAGATACAAAGCAAGATTTGTTGCCAAGGGATACTCCCAGAAAGTTGGAGAAGATTACGATGAGACATTTGCTCCAGTTGTGAAACATTTCACCATAAGGACACTCCTTAGTATTGCTGCCGGAAAGGGAATGCAAGTAAAGCACCTAGACGTCAAAACTGCCTTTTTGTATGGAGACATCAAGGAGGATCTGTACATGGAACAGCCACCAGGATTTGAGAAAGAAAAGAACCTTGTATGAAAACTGCAAAAGAGCATCTATGGGCTCAAGCAAGTGGTGAGAGCATGGAATGAAAAAGTTAACGAAATACTCAGAAAAGAAGGGTTCTGAAAAAGTAAAGCAGATCCATGTCTGTATTCAAAGAATCAAGAGAACAAATAGACATACATCCTAATATACGTCGATGACATCTTGACGTGTTTTGAACAAGAAGGGGACTATGACCAAATAGTTCACAAACTGAAACAAAATTTTGAAATTAAAGAGTTGGGGAACATTACTCACTACCTAGGAATTCAAATAGAGCGGGAAGAGGATGGAAGCTATCTTCTTAACCAAAGTCAGAAAATTACAGAACTGTTAGAACAGTTTCACATGCAAGATGCAAAGGAAGCGAAAACACCAAGGGAACGTCATTGTTTTCTACAAAAGAGACTAAATGTCATATGATTATGCACATGCCGTTGAGAAGGGGTGTTGGAGATACAACAGCATGTACTATATAGTATTGTGTGTTAATATCACTTGACCAGTGACTAGATGGCACTGTACACTAAGGTTACTAGTTGTGCATATGTGTAAAACTTGTTGGTTCTCTCTCTTCCTTCCTCTCTTCTCTCTCTTCAAAACCAAGATGTCTGCTGAAATGTATTCTGTATGTTTGCAACTTAAGCCACACAAGTAAAACAGTGTTCTGCCTCATCACAAGCTACCAGTGTCTTCTCTAACACATAACCAACATTCCTGACATTTTCTTAGTCGCATCCCACAGCAAAAGCCATGATACGCAGAGAGCTTCCAAAGCATCAGAAGTATCTCATTGTTAAATGGTATCAGTCAGGAGAGGGATACAGAAAAATTTGCAAGGCATTAGATATACCATGGAACACAGTGAAGACAGTCATCATCAAGTGGAGAAAATATGGCACAACAGTGACATTACCAAGAACTGGACATCCCTCCAAAATTGATTAAAAAACAAGAAGAAAACTGGTCTGGGAGGCTGCCAACAGGCCTACAGCAACATTAAAGGAGCTGCAGGAATATCTGGCAAGTACTGGCTGTGTGCTACATGTGACAACAATCTCCCGTATTCTTCATATGTCTGGGCTATGGGGTAGTGTGGCAAGACGGAAGACTTTTCTTACGAAGAAAAACATCCAAGTCTGGTTAAATAAACTTTTTGCCCATAATTCCAAAAGATGTTTGGTGCAAAAATAACACCATACCCACAGTGAAGCATGGTGGTGGCAGCATCATGCTTTGGGGCTGTTTCTTCAGCTGGAACTGGGTCCTTAGTCAAGGTAGAGGGAATTATGAACAGTTCAAAATACCAGTCAATATTGGCACAAAACCTTCAGGCATCTGCTAGAAAGCTGAACATCTTTCAGCATGACAACGACCCAAAGTATACATCCAAATCAACAAAGGAATGGCTTCACCAGAAGAAGATTAAAGTTTTGGAATGGCCCAGCTAGAGCCCAGACCTGAATCCGATCTTAAATCTGTGGGGTGATTTGAAGAGGGTTGTGCACAGGAGATGCCCTCGCAATCTGACAGATTTGGAGTGTTTCTGCAAGGAAGAGTGGGCAAATATTGCCAAGTCAAGATGTGCCATGCTGATAGACTCCTACCCAAAAAGACTGAGTGCGGAATCAAATCAAAAGGTGCTTCAACAAAGTATTAGTTTAAGGGTGTGCACACTTATGCAACTATGTTATTTGATTTTTATTTTTAGTTCCCTCCACCTGAAAGATTTCAGTTTGTTGTTCAACTGAGTTGTACAGCTTATAGGTTACATTAGAGGTGGAAAAAGTTCTCAAATTATTCATCTTTGCCTCATATTTTTACATCACAGAAACCTGACATTTAAACGGGTGTGTAGACTTTTTATATACACTGTACCTGTCCTGCTGATGGGTTAAGGACCTTCTACAGCCTTGTCCAGCTCTCCTAGAGTAAGTGCCTGTCTCCTGGAATCTCCTCCAATGATCCTGAGACACAGCAAACCTTCTGGCAATGGCACGTATTGATGTTCCATCCTGGAGGAGTTGGACTACCTGTGCAACCTCTGCAGGGTCCAGGTATCGCCTCGTGCTACCAGTAGTGACACTGACCCTAGCCAAATGCAAAACTAGTGAAAAACAGTCAGAAAAGATGAGTAAGGAAAAAATGTCAGTGGCCTCCAGCTGTAAAACCATTGGGGGTCGTCTCATTGTTGCCCATCTACTGCACCTGTTGTTAATTTAATTACTACCAAAGCAGCTGGAACTGATTAACAATCCCCCTCTGCTACCTAACTAACCAGATCAATATCCCAGGAGTTTAATTGACTTGATGCGATACTCTGATTAAAAAGTACTCCTTTAATTTTTTTGGCCAGTGTATTAGGAGATTGAGATCTGCTTACAAATTGAAGCCAAACTCAAGCTCACACTTTATAATCAGTTACAGTAAACCGTTTTTTTCATTTCGGGATAAAGATTTTACGTAAATAAATAAGAGTTGATTGCTTTATTCACCCTTGACCGTGTTGTTTATCTCATCCCTGTAAACTGACATATCCTGCTGGAGAGCTTGAGTTTTTGAAAAACAACAAACTTGCTGGCTGGATAACGAGATGAAAAGAAAAGAAAGCAGAAAAAAGGAAACTAATACAGTCATCACATCACTGTAGTATATTAAATGTTTGCTTATTGGTTTAATACTGCTTTTGCTGCAATATTCACCCCCTGTCTGGCACTCAAAGACTCACTGATCCCTCCTGCTGGCTGCCATGGGTGTGACACTCAGCTGCCCTGGACTCAGTGCTGCTGTGCTGAATGGCACTTCATTTTATTACATTGAGTGCTGTTATGTTATGTACAGGAGCAAGAACTGCCCACAGCCAAAGGAAAGAAGAGACCCCCTCATTGGACATTAAGCCCATTACTTTTAAGCCAATTTCTGGGCAAAATTGCAAATCCCACATGCCTTCCATTCACCGGAAAAAAACCTTTTCTAGGAGTTAAAGTGGTTGTTAAGGCTGAAGGTTTTTTATCTTCATGCATTCTAGGCACGAAGGTAAAACACCTCTGTGAAGCATCCCTCCCCCAAATACTCACTTAAACCCCTCTTGATCCAGTGATGTGCACTGGAGTCTCGGCTATCCCAGGACTCCCTCTCCTCCTTGGTTGAGGAGCACAAGCCAGTGAGCCAATGAGAAGAGAGGGGGGTGGGGCTGAGCCGCAGCTCCGTGTGTGAATGGATACATGGAGCAGTGGGTGCCCCATTGCAAGCTGTAGGGACCAGGAGAGCTGGCGAGGGACCCGAGAAGAGGAAGATCTGGGCTGCTCTGTGCAAATCCACTGCACAGTAGGTTAGTATAGACATGTTTTGTTATTTAAAAAAAAAATAAGCCTTTAGAAACACTTTAAGACAGGGATCACCTCTCCTCATTGTGCCCCATTAGCAGGCTGCAGCCTGTGCTCCCAGAGAAGAAACCCACCACTCTGCAGTGCAGAAACAAGAAGACTCAGACCTGGCATATCACGTGACTGCAGATTGAGGTGGATATTTGAGGTGTTTAGTTTTTTTTTTTATGAATGCAGCCATTGGCTAGAGGGTATTGTTGGGTATTTTTATGGTGAGGGCCTTGCTTGATTGGACTTCTAGTGTAGCATTAAACCTGCTTTGCATTTCTTTGGCCACAGATGTACCTACAGAAATCCTTCACCTTTTACCCTCTGCACATGCATTTCAGTAATGCTGCTTTCATATGCAGTGCTCATCAGCAATGCCTGTCTATATGAGTTCTTGAGTTTGTCATTTGGATATGTAGTGACTGGCCTACTCTGTACTTAATCATGTAGAGAAGGAGTCCTGAAACTTTTTAATCAAAGACCACTTTACTGTCCTCCACACAATGGCTGGACTGTGACCAGTGCGTGTATGGAAAGTGTCCCAGTGTCATTGGTTAATGGGGGTAAAAAATGCACCAGATTTTGCGATCAATAGGAGGAATAGTGGCTAGTCATCTGTCAATGGAAGGAATAGTGATTCATTGTTGGTGACAGTAGGAAGACTGGTGCCCCGTTATTGGTGTCGGGAAGGAATAGTGCCCAATTGATGTCAATGAAAGAGATAGTGCCCCAGTGCTGGTGTCAGAGGAGGGAATTAATGAAATATCCTTGATGACCATAGACATTATTAGTGAGTAATCATTACTATTGGTGGGAGGAACAGTCCCTATCATTAGTGTCAGTGAAATAGTGACTCATCAGTGTTGGAGGAAGGAATTTTGCCCCATCATTGGTGTCACTGGAAGAAATGGACTCAGCCTTGGTGTCAATTAAAGGAATAGTACCATCATTGGTGTGAGTGGATGGAATGGTGCCTCATCACTGGTGTCAGTAAGAAAAAATAATGCCACATTTTCTGGGTCAGTGGGAGGACTAGTGCCCTAAGGGCCTCATTTAGGCAAGCAAAGGGTGGCAGGTTGGATACCACTGATCTAGAGCAGGCCTCAAAATGTCCACTTGCCAGCTTGCATTTGGCAAGTGGAAGTAGTGTGTCCACTATACTCACATAACTCTCCTCCCCTGGCTCATCCAACTGGCCCCTCCTCCTGAACAGTTGATTGCCCCTAGATGTTCCTGGCACCTCCCAGCAGCCCCGTCTCCTGAGTAGGTGATTGCCCCCATAATAATTCCTTGCTCCTTCTGGCGGCCCCGCCTCCCTGTCCCAGCTCCTGGGTTGGTGATTGCCTCCAGAATGTTCTGGCTCCTCCCAGAAGCCCCTTCCTCCCTGACCCAGCTCCCAAGTATGATGGTTGCCCCAGGTGTTTCTGGCTCCTCCCAGTTGGAGTGCTCTTTGCCCAGCAGCTCATCTGTCCCACTGTCCTCATCTTCCCATTCTCCTTTCCAGGGAAGGATGCTGGGGATGTGAGAACCAATCAAAATCTCCCAAGATATCTGCCATTCTTCTCCAGTACCCAGCATTTTCCTCTCCTAAGGTGCAACTCTGTGGATGGGGAAGGACCAGGAGCTGCTCCAGGCTATCAAGGCTGAGGATCTGGCTATGGTGCAGACGTTGCTGCAGAGACCAAAGGTAGGCAAAGCCAGTAAGTGCACCCATCAATCTACCCACTGTGTCCTGGGAGGTGTGAAGGAGGGCAGAGGACATGAATATGGGGGGTGGGGTGTGTGAACGGGGGTAGAGAACATGGCTGTGGGGGGTAGTGGTGTGTGAAGTGAATTTTCCTTTTATGTTTATATTGGTAAAGTTGTTGTTTAATATTTATTTTTGTAATTTTATTCTGCATAAAACATTTTACAGTGTCATTTCATACATACGTGTTTAGGGGAGGAATTAGGGGAGGTGCAGGGTAGGGGTTGGGTGGGGCAACTGGTGGCAAGTAAGAGCTGATTCTCACATGTGTGGTGCAGATTGAAGCTCAGGTTTCACAGCTAATTGACACAGTAGTTGTTCAGGTCAGGTTTACATCAGTTTCGGGACAGGTTTAGCTCTCGGGTTATCCTGTTCACAAATATGCAGTGTAGAAACGTTTTCCATAGAAGTCAATAGCCTGTAATCCGCACCTGAACCTGAAGGCACTGTTCAGAAATCGTACATGACTCTTTTTCAAACCACACTGAATCTGTACTGCCAGTGCACCGGACATATGTGAACAGGCACCATATGAAGCAATGTTTTTTCACGTCATGTGGATTGGATGTGGTTCAAAACGCATCCAATCTGCATATTTGTGAACTTTTAAGGCCTGGCTAGTAGCTCAAGACTTGAAATTTTGAGCCTTGATCTAGCGGATCTCCTACTACATTTGTCCTGTGGTCTGCACATCAGTTTACGTGAATGACCCATGCAGACTCTACGTCAAGGTCTATATGTAAAGCCGGTCATACACGGGTCCAATTCCGAAAGACTGTTCTTTAAAAAATCTTTTCTAGGAATTTTCATTCGAATTTCGCACCATTAGTGGGCCACAGAAACGGACGATTTTCTTGTAACCAACGAATCTGAGTGATCGGGCATGTTGAAAATTTTTTGAAAAGTGAATGAATTTCGAATCAATGATGGGAGAATCGTGCAAGAAATATAAATGAAAAAGCAATAAGCCTGAGCTGTGACCTGGAAAGAAAAGAAAATTCTTGGCCACGAAAATTCTTTTCTGTAGCAACATGAGGTGAAATTGAAGGCTTGGTTTGTTGCATTTCAAAATCAATGGTGGCACCATCAGATTACAAAACACACGAAAATTCTGATTTTCTAAAGAAAATGCGTTTGTAATTCAACCCATGTATGGCCTGTATAAGGCTACGTTCACACTAGAGTTGTGTGCAGGTGGCAGAGAGGCATTTGGGAAGCATTTTTACCGCTTCACAAGCTTCACAAACGCCTCTGCCAATTCTGCTACATTACAGCACATGGTGCTGTTCTAACGGGAGCATTTGCGTCGCGTTGCGTCACGGCAAAACGGACGCCTCTCGTCGAGTCAGGAGGCGTTGAAGCCTCCTATTCTAGTCTATGGTGCCGCTCCACAAATGCCCACCCGGCGTTTGTGGTGCGGTTGCGACGCGGTTAAGGGGCGTTTGCGGAGCAGTAACACCATTCAAACTACATTATAGGCGTCTGTGGGGTGTTTTTAACGCTCGGCAAACAAAAAAACGCCTAGCAACCGCCGCTAAACCGCGCATGCGGAGCGTTTGCTGAGCGTTAAAAATTGCTCCGCAAATGCCGGACCAACGCTTTCCAAACGCTTTAGGGGCATTTGGCAAGCATTGGTAAAACAGCCAAGTGTGAACGAGCCCTAATGCAGGCCATAGATGGGTGAAAAATCGGTCGTTCAAGCGGCCGACGTTACCAGCAACGGTAAAAAAAATCGGCCGATTTTCATCCCGTCTACAGCCGGCAAAAAGTGTCCCTGCAGAGAGCTCCGCTATTTCTTTGACAGTTCCTTGACATTTATAGCGGTTGCAACAATGTATCTATTTGTATCGATTTAGGATACAGATGTTTTTATTCAGAAACAAATAGATACATTGTTGCAACCACTATAAATGTCAAGGAACTGTCAAAGAAATAGTGGAGCTCTCTGCAAGGACACTTTTTGCCGGACTGGAATTCCTCTTCTTCTTCATCCTCTTCTTCTTCTTCCTCTTCTTCATCCTCTTCTTCTTCTTCCTCTTCTTCATCCTCTTCTTCATCCTCTTCTTCTTCTTCCTCTTCTTCATCCTCTTCTTCTTCTTCATCTTCTTCTTCTTCATCCTCTTCTTCTTCCTTTTCTTCCTCTTCTTCATCCTCTTCTTCTTCTTCCTCTTCTTCATCCTCTTCTTCTTCTTCATCTTCTTCATCCTCTTCTTCTTCTTCCTCTTCTTCATCCTCTTCATCCTCTTCTTCCTCTTCTTCATCCTCTTTTTCTTCATCCTCTTCTTCTTCTTCATCCTCTTCTTCTTCATCCTCTTCTTCATCCTGTTCTTCTTCCTCTTCTTCTTCTTCTTCATCCTCTTCTTCTTCCTCTTCTTCATCCTCTTCTTCTTCTTCATCCTCTTCTTCTTCATCCTCTTCTTCTTCCTCTTCTTCATCCTCTTCTTCTTCATCCTCTTCTTCTTCTTCATCCTCTTCTTCATCCTCTTCTTCATCCTCTTCTTCTTCTTCTTCATCCTCTTCTTCGTCCTCTTCTTCATCCTCTTCTTCTTCTTCATCCTCTTTCTCTTCTTCATCCTCTTCTTCTTCTTCAACCTCTTCTTCTTCTTCATCCTCTTCTTCTTCATCATCCTCTTCATCCTCTTCTTCATCCTCTTCTTCTTCTTCATCCTGTTCTTCATCCTCTTCTTCTTCCTCTTCCTCTTCTTCATCCTCTTCTTCTTTTTCTTCTTCTTTTTGTCTTCCTCTTGTATGTCACTGCTCATGCGCAGATTTTTTTATTGGTAAAAAATCGGCCGATTTGCCCATCATTGACGCGAAAATCGGCCGATTTGTTTTCCAACTTTACCGATAAAAAAATCTGCCAAAATACCGAAAAACGGCCGAACAATTAGCCCACTAACGATCCGAAAATCGGCCGATTTTATTTTCGGCTGAAAAATCAGCCGATTTTCGACCCATCTATGGCCTGCATAAGTCTGCAAATGTATCCTAAGCCCTCATTCACACCTGAGCATTTTGTAGTGTGTTTAATTCTGGTTAATGTGCAGAATCACATTCTAATTGTACCTGTTCACATTTCAAAACTCAGTTGCTTGCAGCTCCATACCCTATGCTCATGAGCTGTTTTTTCTGCTGCTATAGATTTCAATGGGAGCACCTGTAAATGTGCAACACATGGGTTTTGTGCTTGGAGAACTGCTCTCGTCCTCTAGAACTGTTCTTCTTCCCTTTCCAAGTCCAAAGCCTGTAAAATGCTTAAAGGCCAGTTCACACTACATGCGTTTCATTTGCTTTTTTTTCTGTACCCAAAATGCACATAAAGTAGGTTAAATGGTTGTTATTGTCATAGTCCTTGCAGTCCTTGCAGTTCCAGTGCATTCCGGGTGCAGAAAAAAAAGTAGAACATGCTGCATTTTTTCTGCAGAGAACTGTAATGGTACGCAGTAAAACGCATAAAAAAGCACCAAAAATGCACTAGAATGCACATGTCTCTATTTAAATTGAAGAAAAAGAGAGGGGGGAGCAATGAACTGGAATGCATAAAAATGCACTGGAACGCATCAAAAACGCACCGTTACGTGTCAAACGTGCATGCGGAAATGCATCCAGAACGCATCTGGACTGTGTTTCTATAGTGTGAACCGGCCCTTAAAGACATATGTTTATGTGTGCAAAACACACACAAAAAAGCTTTAAAATGGTGGCTACCACTGCTGTCAATCACAGCCAATGAGAAGAGAAAGGGGGTGGGACCAAGCTGCAACTCTGTGTGCGAATGGACAGGCAGAGCAGCGACTTGGGAGCGAGCCTACTCAGGTGTTCCTATAGCAAGCTGTTTGCTCTGGGGGCAGGAGGGAAGGTCCAGAAGTGACAGCGGGGGGCCCCGAGTAGAGGACAATCGGGGCTGCTCTGTGCAAAACCACTGCACAAAGCAGGTACGTATGACATGTTTGTTATTTAAAAAAGAAAAACAAATTGCCTTTCATATTACTTTAATGCTGGTTTCCATATAAAAGATGTCAGAACACATGGTGAATCTGAATTTATTATCTATGGGGCAGCATAGCCACAAATGCTCAGGGTGCCCAGGCTGATCCGTGTCCACAGCCAAAAGTGCCTTGAATGGGCATGTGAGCATCAGAACTGGACCACGGAGCAATGGAAGAAGATGATGTGGTCTGATGAATTTAAGAATAGTTTGAGGAACACAATGAATTTAAGGTGTTGACTTGGCCCCCAAATTCTCCAAATTTCAATCCATTGAGCATCTGTGGGATGTGCTGGAAAAACAAGTCTGACCCATGGAGAACCCCACCTTGTAACCTTCAGGACTTAACCACTTCAATGTCAAGCTTTCTTTTGGTGGTATTAATCACCACTGGGTTTTTATTTTTTTGCTAAACAAATGAAAAAAGACAGAACATTTTTGAATTTTTCTTAGCTTCTGCTATAAAATGTTGTAGACAAGTAATTTGTCTTCTTCACTTATGTGCACTGATTATCAGTGTAAATGTGTGCTATCAGGATTGCTGTTTAGCAGCATTCCTTTCCTCACACAGTGACAGCTCGTCAGGAAAGGAAAAGCTGATAACTGGCAAGTTTGTTTACATGTGATCAGCTGTGATTGGACACAATTTATTACAGTCTGCTGTAATACTGACACTCAGTGGCTGAATATCTCCTTGCCATGGGAACTCTGCCATACTTAACCACTTCCTGTCCGGACACTTTTACCCCCTTCCTGTCCAGGGCAATTTTCAGCTTTCAGTGCTATCACACTTTGACAATTGCGTGGTCATGCAACACTGTACCCATATGAATTTTTTACCATTTTTTTGAGACAGATAAAGCTTTATTTTGGTGGTATTTATTCACCGCTGGGATTTTTATTTTTTTTGCTACGTTAATGAAAAAGTCCAAAAATTTTGAAAAAAAGTGTTTTTCTTATAAAATTTTGCAAATAAATAATCTTTCATCATAAATCTTGACCAAAATGTATTCCATTATATTTTTAGTAAAAAAAAAAAAATAAGCCAAATTAGTTTATAACTAGAGATGAGCGAAGAAATGAAAAATTCGATTCGACTGATTCGGCGAATTCGTGGACAATATTCGATTCGAGTCGAATAAATTCGCTGTGAATTTAACTTAAAAAAGGGTGTTTCTAGGCTTCAGAGAGACTTAATATTAGTGCAGAACACTGTACCTTTAATTTAAATGCCCTTGGAGTCTGCTGGGGAAGAGAAATAATACTGTCTGTCAGTATGACATGCAGATGAGTGCCGTCGATCTTAGAATCACTGCACACTTCACTCCTTTGGCCAGTCACGGGGCCAAAACCAGTGTTTGGAGCCACAGTGTGGCGGTGGAGGCAGCAGCAATGGGAGGCCATACAGCAACCTATGACAAAATGGAAACCAGCAGGAGCGTGAGGAGACCTGAAAGTGGCACATGGCAGAGTGGGAGCAATGGGAGGCGGTACAGGGACCCAGGTCACACTATGGGCCCAGCAGCAGCGTGACCAGGCGGTACGGGGGCCCATGGCCGATATGGGGCTTGGTGGCACCTATGGAAGGCCTGTAATCTGCCAGCAACCTATGACAAAATGGACAACCGCAGGAGTGTGAGGAGATTTCAAAGTGGCACATGGCAGAGTGGAAGCAATGGAAGGCCGTACAGGGACCCAGGTCACACTGTGGGACCAGCATCAGCGTGAACAGGCGGTACGGGGGCCCATGGCCGATTTGACCTCATTCATCCCATAGTCCTGCCGACTCACGAATAGCGTGGCCTCCTCAAAGGGCCTGAGCAAGCGCAGGTGTCACACATGAGCTGCCAATGGCTGACATCTAAGTTACACAGGGAGTACCTTTATCCGCTTTTAACATCAGGAAATCTGTGATGGCCTTTAGCTGTTCGTAAAGGCGGTCTAACATATGTAGGGTTGAATTCCACCTTGTTGCAACGTCACAGCATGAGGAGTCGGTACGGGGGCCCATGGCAGATTACATGTCTGGCAGCAGCTATGTGAGGCCCGTAATCTGCCTGCACCCTATGTCAAAAAATTTAACACACCAGCAGTGTGAAGAGACCTGAAAGTGGCACATGGCAGCAGAGTGTGGCGATGGAGACAGCAGCAATGGGAGGCCGTACAGGGACCCATGAGAGACTCTGGACTTGGCAGCAGCATGAGGAGGCGGTATATAGGGGCCCATGGCAGATTAGGGGCCTGGCAGCAGCTATGTGAGGCCCGTAATCTGCCTGCACCCTATGTCAAAAAATTTAACACACCAGCAGTGTGAAGAGACCTGAAAGTGGCACATGGCAGCAGAGTGTGGCGATGGAGACAGCAGCAATGGGAGGCCATACAGGGACCCATGACAGACTCTGGACTTGGCAGCAGCATGAGGAGGCGGTATATAGGGGCCCATGGCAGATTAGGGGCCTGGCAGCAGCTATGTGAGGCCCGTAATCTGCCTGCACCCTATGTCAAAAAATGTAACACACCAGCAGTGTGTGAGGAGACCTGAAAGTGGCACATGGCAGAGTGTGGCGATGGAGACAGCAGCAATGGGAGGCCGTACAGGGACCCATGAGAGACTCTGGACCTGGCAGCAGCATGAGGAAGCGGTATATAGGGGCCTATGGCAGATTAGGGGCCTGGCAGCAGCTATAGGAGGCCCATAATCTGCCAGCACCCTATGTCAAAAAATTCTACACACCAGCAGTGTGAGGAGACCTGAAAGTGGCACATGGCAGCAGAGTGTGGCGATGGAGACAGCAGCAATGGGAGGCCGTACAGGGACCCATGACAGACTCTGGACTTGGCAGCAGCATGAGGAGGCGGTATATAGGGGCCCATGGCAGATTAGGGGCCTGGCAGCAGCTATGTGAGGCCCGTAATCTGCCTGCACCCTATGTCAAAAAATTTAACACACCAGCAGTGTGAAGAGACCTGAAAGTGGCACATGGCAGCAGAGTGTGGCGATGGAGACAGCAGCAATGGGAGGCCATACAGGGACCCATGACAGACTCTGGACTTGGCAGCAGCATGAGGAGGCGGTATATAGGGGCCCATGGCAGATTAGGGGCCTGGCAGCAGCTATGTGAGGCCCGTAATCTGCCTGCACCCTATGTCAAAAAATTTAACACACCAGCAGTGTGAAGAGACCTGAAAGTGGCACATGGCAGCAGAGTGTGGCGATGGAGACAGCAGCAATGGGAGGCCATACAGGGACCCATGACAGACTCTGGACTTGGCAGCAGCATGAGGAGGCGGTATATAGGGGCCCATGGCAGATTAGGGGCCTGGCAGCAGCTATGTGAGGCCCGTAATCTGCCTGCACCCTATGTCAAAAAATTTAACACACCAGCAGTGTGAAGAGACCTGAAAGTGGCACATGGCAGCAGAGTGTGGCGATGGAGACAGCAGCAATGGGAGGCCGTACAGGGACCCATGAGAGACTCTAGACTTGGCAGCAGCATGAGGAGGCGGTATATAGGGGCCCATGGCAGATTAGGGGCCTGGCAGCAGCTATGTGAGGCCCGTAATCTGCCTGCACCCTATGTCAAAAAATTTAACACACCAGCAGTGTGAAGAGACCTGAAAGTGGCACATGGCAGCAGAGTGTGGCGATGGAGACAGCAGCAATGGGAGGCCGTACAGGGACCCATGAGAGACTCTGGACTTGGCAGCAGCATGAGGAGGCGGTATATAGGGGCCCATGGCAGATTAGGGGCCTGGCAGCAGCTATGTGAGGCCCGTAATCTGCCTGCACCCTATGTCAAAAAATTTAACACACCAGCAGTGTGAAGAGACCTGAAAGTGGCACATGGCAGCAGAGTGTGGCGATGGAGACAGCAGCAATGGGAGGCCATACAGGGACCCATGACAGACTCTGGACTTGGCAGCAGCATGAGGAGGCGGTATATAGGGGCCCATGGCAGATTAGGGGCCTGGCAGCAGCTATGTGAGGCCCGTAATCTGCCTGCACCCTATGTCAAAAAATGTAACACACCAGCAGTGTGTGAGGAGACCTGAAAGTGGCACATGGCAGAGTGTGGCGATGGAGACAGCAGCAATGGGAGGCCGTACAGGGACCCATGAGAGACTCTGGACCTGGCAGCAGCATGAGGAAGCGGTATATAGGGGCCTATGGCAGATTAGGGGCCTGGCAGCAGCTATAGGAGGCCCATAATCTGCCAGCACCCTATGTCAAAAAATTCTACACACCAGCAGTGTGTGAGGAGACCTGAAAGTGGCACATGGCAGAGTGTGGCGATGGAGACAGCAGCAATGGGAGGCCGTACAGGGACCCATGAGAGACTCTGGACCTGGCAGCAGCATGAGGAGGCGGTATATAGGGGCCTATGGCAGATTAGGGGCCTGGCAGCAGCTATAGGAGGCCCATAATCTGCCAGCACCCTATGTCAAAAAATTCTACACACCAGCAGTGTGAGGAGACCTGAAAGTGGCACATGGCAGCAGAGTGTGGCGATGGAGACAGCAGCAATGGGAGGCCGTACAGGGACCCATGACAGACTCTAGACTTGGCAGCAGCATGAGGAGGCGGTATATAGGGGCCCATGGCAGATTAGGGGCCTGGCAGCAGCTATGTGAGGCCCGTAATCTGCCTGCACCCTATGTCAAAAAATTTAACACACCAGCAGTGTGAAGAGACCTGAAAGTGGCACATGGCAGCAGAGTGTGGCGATGGAGACAGCAGCAATGGGAGGCCATACAGGGACCCATGACAGACTCTGGACTTGGCAGCAGCATGAGGAGGCGGTATATAGGGGCCCATGGCAGATTAGGGGCCTGGCAGCAGCTATGTGAGGCCCGTAATCTGCCTGCACCCTATGTCAAAAAATTTAACACACCAGCAGTGTGAAGAGACCTGAAAGTGGCACATGGCAGCAGAGTGTGGCGATGGAGACAGCAGCAATGGGAGGCCGTACAGGGACCCATGAGAGACTCTGGACTTGGCAGCAGCATGAGGAGGCGGTATATAGGGGCCCATGGCAGATTAGGGGCCTGGCAGCAGCTATTTGAGGCCCGTAATCTGCCTGCACCCTATGTCAAAAAATTTAACACACCAGCAGTGTGAAGAGACCTGAAAGTGGCACATGGCAGCAGAGTGTGGCGATGGAGACAGCAGCAATGGGAGGCCATACAGGGACCCATGACAGACTCTGGACTTGGCAGCAGCATGAGGAGGCGGTATATAGGGGCCCATGGCAGATTAGGGGCCTGGCAGCAGCTATGTGAGGCCCGTAATCTGCCTGCACCCTATGTCAAAAAATGTAACACACCAGCAGTGTGTGAGGAGACCTGAAAGTGGCACATGGCAGAGTGTGGCGATGGAGACAGCAGCAATGGGAGGCCGTACAGGGACCCATGAGAGACTCTGGACCTGGCAGCAGCATGAGGAAGCGGTATATAGGGGCCTATGGCAGATTAGGGGCCTGGCAGCAGCTATAGGAGGCCCATAATCTGCCAGCACCCTATGTCAAAAAATTCTACACACCAGCAGTGTGTGAGGAGACCTGAAAGTGGCACATGGCAGAGTGTGGCGATGGAGACAGCAGCAATGGGAGGCCGTACAGGGACCCATGAGAGACTCTGGACCTGGCAGCAGCATGAGGAGGCGGTATATAGGGGCCTATGGCAGATTAGGGGCCTGGCAGCAGCTATAGGAGGCCCATAATCTGCCAGCACCCTATGTCAAAAAATTCTACACACCAGCAGTGTGAGGAGACCTGAAAGTGGCACATGGCAGCAGAGTGTGGCGATGGAGACAGCAGCAATGGGAGGCCGTACAGGGACCCATGACAGACTCTAGACTTGGCAGCAGCATGAGGAGGCGGTATATAGGGGCCCATGGCAGATTAGGGGCCTGGCAGCAGCTATGTGAGGCCCGTAATCTGCCTGCACCCTATGTCAAAAAATTCTACACACCAGCAGTGTGAGGAGACCTGAAAGTGGCACATGGCAGCAGAGTGTGGCGATGGAGACAGCAGCAATGGGAGGCCGTACAGGGACCCATGACAGACTCTAGACTTGGCAGCAGCATGAGGAGGCGGTATATAGGGGCCCATGGCAGATTAGGGGCCTGGCAGCAGCTATGTGAGGCCCGTAATCTGCCTGCACCCTATGTCAAAAAATTTAACACACCAGCAGTGTGAAGAGACCTGAAAGTGGCACATGGCAGCAGAGTGTGGCGATGGAGACAGCAGCAATGGGAGGCCATACAGGGACCCATGACAGACTCTGGACTTGGCAGCAGCATGAGGAGGCGGTATATAGGGGCCCATGGCAGATTAGGGGCCTGGCAGCAGCTATGTGAGGCCCGTAATCTGCCTGCACCCTATGTCAAAAAATGTAACACACCAGCAGTGTGTGAGGAGACCTGAAAGTGGCACATGGCAGAGTGTGGCGATGGAGACAGCAGCAATGGGAGGCCGTACAGGGACCCATGAGAGACTCTGGACCTGGCAGCAGCATGAGGAAGCGGTATATAGGGGCCTATGGCAGATTAGGGGCCTGGCAGCAGCTATAGGAGGCCCATAATCTGCCAGCACCCTATGTCAAAAAATTCTACACACCAGCAGTGTGTGAGGAGACCTGAAAGTGGCACATGGCAGAGTGTGGCGATGGAGACAGCAGCAATGGGAGGCCGTACAGGGACCCATGAGAGACTCTGGACCTGGCAGCAGCATGAGGAGGCGGTATATAGGGGCCTATGGCAGATTAGGGGCCTGGCAGCAGCTATAGGAGGCCCATAATCTGCCAGCACCCTATGTCAAAAAATGTAACACACCAGCAGTGTGTGAGGAGACCTGAAAGTGGCACATGGCAGAGTGTGGCGATGGAGACAGCAGCAATGGGAGGCCGTACAGGGACCCATGAGAGACTCTGGACCTGGCAGCAGCATGAGGAAGCGGTATATAGGGGCCTATGGCAGATTAGGGGCCTGGCAGCAGCTATAGGAGGCCCATAATCTGCCAGCACCCTATGTCAAAAAATTCTACACACCAGCAGTGTGTGAGGAGACCTGAAAGTGGCACATGGCAGAGTGTGGCGATGGAGACAGCAGCAATGGGAGGCCGTACAGGGACCCATGAGAGACTCTGGACCTGGCAGCAGCATGAGGAGGCGGTATATAGGGGCCTATGGCAGATTAGGGGCCTGGCAGCAGCTATAGGAGGCCCATAATCTGCCAGCACCCTATGTCAAAAAATTCTACACACCAGCAGTGTGATGAGACCTGAAAGTGGCACATGGCAGCAGAGTGTGGCGATGGAGACAGCAGCAATGGGAGGCCGTACAGGGACCCATGACAGACTCTAGACTTGGCAGCAGCATGAGGAGGCGGTATATAGGGGCCCATGGCAGATTAGGGGCCTGGCAGCAGCTATGTGAGGCCCGTAATCTGCCTGCACCCTATGTCAAAAAATTTAACACACCAGCAGTGTGAAGAGACCTGAAAGTGGCACATGGCAGCAGAGTGTGGCGATGGAGACAGCAGCAATGGGAGGCCATACAGGGACCCATGACAGACTCTGGACTTGGCAGCAGCATGAGGAGGCGGTATATAGGGGCCCATGGCAGATTAGGGGCCTGGCAGCAGCTATGTGAGGCCCGTAATCTGCCTGCACCCTATGTCAAAAAATTTAACACACCAGCAGTGTGAAGAGACCTGAAAGTGGCACATGGCAGCAGAGTGTGGCGATGGAGACAGCAGCAATGGGAGGCCGTACAGGGACCCATGAGAGACTCTGGACTTGGCAGCAGCATGAGGAGGCGGTATATAGGGGCCCATGGCAGATTAGGGGCCTGGCAGCAGCTATGTGAGGCCCGTAATCTGCCTGCACCCTATGTCAAAAAATTTAACACACCAGCAGTGTGAAGAGACCTGAAAGTGGCACATGGCAGCAGAGTGTGGCGATGGAGACAGCAGCAATGGGAGGCCATACAGGGACCCATGACAGACTCTGGACTTGGCAGCAGCATGAGGAGGCGGTATATAGGGGCCCATGGCAGATTAGGGGCCTGGCAGCAGCTATGTGAGGCCCATAATCTGCCAGCACCCTATGTCAAAAAATTCTACACACCAGCAGTGTGTGAGGAGACCTGAAAGTGGCACATGGCAGAGTGTGGCGATGGAGACAGCAGCAATGGGAGGCCGTACAGGGACCCATGAGAGACTCTGGACCTGGCAGCAGCATGAGGAGGCGGTATATAGGGGCCTATGGCAGATTAGGGGCCTGGCAGCAGCTATAGGAGGCCCATAATCTGCCAGCACCCTATGTCAAAAAATTCTACACACCAGCAGTGTGAGGAGACCTGAAAGTGGCACATGGCAGCAGAGTGTGGCGATGGAGACAGCAGCAATGGGAGGCCGTACAGGGACCCATGACAGACTCTAGACTTGGCAGCAGCATGAGGAGGCGGTATATAGGGGCCCATGGCAGATTAGGGGCCTGGCAGCAGCTATGTGAGGCCCGTAATCTGCCTGCACCCTATGTCAAAAAATTTAACACACCAGCAGTGTGAAGAGACCTGAAAGTGGCACATGGCAGCAGAGTGTGGCGATGGAGACAGCAGCAATGGGAGGCCATACAGGGACCCATGACAGACTCTGGACTTGGCAGCAGCATGAGGAGGCGGTATATAGGGGCCTATGGCAGATTAGGGGCCTGGCAGCAGCTATAGGAGGCCCGTAATCTGCCAGCACCCTATGTCAAAAAATTAAACACACCAGCAGTGTGAGGAGACCTGAAAGTGGCACATGTTTGAGGCATGATTCATGGCGGATTTAGTCAGTTGTGTCAGGAACTGGTGGTTTGAAATCCAGACTAATCCACGCCTGATTCATTTTCACAAACGTGAGTCTCTCCACACTTTGGGTGGACAGTCGTGTCCTCCGCGGAGTTACAATACCTCCTGCCGCACTAAACACGCGCTCCGATGCCACGCTACTGGCCGGGCATGACAGCCTTTCAAGGGCAAATTCAGCTAGTTGGGGCCAAAGGTCAAGTTTCGTTGCCCAGTAGTCAAGGGGATTGTCTACCTCGGTTGGCAGGGTGCTGTCCAAGTAGGCCCAAGCCTGTTGTTTGAGCTCCTGCTCCAGGTCCACCTGATGCTGCTGCTGCTGCTGCGGCTGGTTAGTAGTTTCCTCACTGCGCTGGTGAAGAAAGCTACTCATCATCGACTGCAGACTGAGGCAGCCGCTGCTGGTGGAGCTGCCACTGCTCCTACCACCCCACCCCTCCCCTGCTGCCATGCCAGCGGAACGCGAGCGCACAGGGCCCACAGTGTCTGAGGATGGACGTTGGCGCACAAAGGCAGAGACCAACTGACTACATAGGTGGTTTTTATAGTACGTAATTTTGGCCTCCCTCTCAGCAGGTGTGAAAAAGGCCACCATTTTGGACCGGTAGCGAGGGTCCAACAAGGTGGACAGCCAAAAGTCATCCCTCTGTCTGATGGTTATTATTCGGCTGTCGCTACGCAAGCAACCGAGCATGCTATGGGCCATTTGTGCCAAGGAATGCGAGGGACTCCCTGCCTCCATCTCCACAGCATACTGCCACGGTGCGTCTGGGTCCTCTGTCTCCTCCTCCTCCTCTACCAGATGCTCCTGCTCCTCCACTCCTGTCCGCTGAGTGGAAAAACCACCCATTTCACTCAATAATTCCTGAGCACAAATGTCCTCCTCTACCTCCTCCTCTTCTTCCTGTCCTGCCCCCACAGGGGTCATGTGGCGTTGAGATCTGTGCGCCACGTCTACCGCACCCTGACCAGCCATTGTTAACAGCATTTGTTCCAGGACGTGCAACAGAGGAATGACGTCGTTCATCCCATAGTCCTGCCGACTCACGAATAGCGTGGCCTCCTCAAAGGGCCTGAGCAAGCGGCAGGTGTCACGCATGAGCTGCCAATGGCTGACATCTAAGTTACACAGGGGAGTACCTTTATCCGCTTGTAACATCAGGAAATCGGTGATGGCCTTTCGCTGCTCGTAAAGGCGGTCTAACATGTGTAGGGTTGAATTCCACCTTGTTGCAACGTCGCAGATCAGGCGATGCTGTGGAATTCCGTTCTGCCGCTGCAGCTCAATGAGGGTGTTCTTTGCGGTGTAGGAATGGCTGAAATGCATGCACAGTTTACGTGACATTTTAAGGATGTCTTGCAGTGGGATGGTGGATTTTAGGAACCGCTTGACAACCAGATTGAACACGTGAGCCATGCATGGCGCATGGCACAACCTTCCTTGACGCAGAGCAGACACCATGTTCTTTCCGTTGTCAGTCAACATGGTTCCGATTTTTAGTTTGCGCGGAGACAGCCATCTGTCGATTTCTCTGTTCATTACACTCAGCAGTTCCTCCCCTGTGTGACTACGTTCGCCAAGGCATACCAGGTGCAGCACAGCGTGACACCGTTGCGCCCTGCACATGTGATATGCCGGTCGGGTAATGGGACTTGGCACGGGGGTGGCGGCTGAGGACACGGCGGAAAAAGAGGTGGTAGAGGCGGACATGCTTGCTGGACCAAGGACGTGCAAACGTGGAGGCAAAAGCGTCGTGACCTGTCCAAGTTGCTGGTGCGGCTGTGCCGGCACCACGTTCACCCAGTGGGCCGTAAATGACATGTACTGTCCCTGACCGTAGTTACAGCTCCACACGTCGGCGCTGCCGTGCACTTTGGCAGAGACCGACATGCTCAAAGACTGGCCCACCATCTCTTCTACATGTGAATGCAGGGCTGGCACTGCCTTTTGGGCAAAGAAATGACGGCTTGGCACTCTCCACCGCGGCGCGGCACAAGCCATCATTTCTCGGAAAGGTGCTGAGTCCACCAGTTGGAAAGGGAGGGACTGCAGCACCAGCAACTTGGACAGGAGGACGTTCAGCTTTTGCACCGTCGGGTGCGTGCTCGCAAACTGTTGTCTCTTGGATACGGATTCCAAGAAAGACTGTTGACGGAATCCGAGAAGAGGAGTAGCAGGAGAAGGAGCATCTGAACGAGCGGAAGATGCCAATGAGCGACAACTCCCCTCAGCAGAGGTGTTGGAGCCTTGACTGGCTGATAGAGGGCGATTGACGACGTCGGGTGACGGAGCAAGTAACGGAGCGGGTGATGGAGCGGGGGCTGGGGCAGGCAGAACCGCCGTATGTTTATCACGGTTTTCCCAGGCCACCGAATGGTGACGCTGCATATGCTGACGCAACGCTGTAGTCCCAACATGGGCCCCCTGGCCACGCTTGCATTTCTGGCCACATAGTCGACATACGGCTACGTTTACTTCCTCGGGCGGCTTGAGGAAAAATTGCCACACCACCGAGTAGGAAACTTTGCCCCCGCTACTCTTCACTGGCTGACTGCTACTTCCTCCGTGCGCAACGGCACCACTACTGGCCGTGGTGGTAGGCTGCAGTGGAGCTGGTGCTCTACTCCGTGGACGTTTGGCTCCACTGACACTGATGCGACCCTGCTGCTGTCTCCTGGGCAACCCACCGACTGTTTTGCTCGCTGCCAAGCTGCCACCCTCTTCTCCTGATGATGCGGAAGAAATTGCCTGATGACGACGAGGCTGCCAAGTGCGATCAACCTCCTCATCATCAAGTAGGGTCTCCGCCTCACTACTAGCCCCCTCGGCTGCGTCTGGGTCAGGAGACAGACCTGTCTCTAGACCGGCTACCGAGCCACTCTCCTCGCCAGTACTTGTTCGCTTGGCTGCTGAAAAGGCCGATGTCTCCCCCCGTTCCTGACCGCCCTCTGTTAGCTCTTCCTCACTGTACAGTGGGGCTGAGCCCACAGCATGCGATACTTCGCTTGGTGAGGGAACAGCAAAGGACAGGGGCAGGTAGAGGACACGTGATTTCAGTGGGCTTGGTCCCGGGCCATGCCAACTAACGGTTGTGTCTGACGTACCCACCGACCGTTGGCTGTAGGTGTCAGAGGTGACCTGGGAAGAGGAAGACGACCGAGCCAACCAATCAATGACGGCAGGGTTGTCGGTGGAGACACGACCGCTGGATGACACCGGGAGCACTGGCCTCTGGCTGCGAATACTGCTGCCTCGACCCCTTCCTCTGCTGCCACGTCTGCTCGCTCCTAAAACATTGCCTCCTCTGCCACTCCTCTGCATGTTGTCTGACATACTATTTAATTCAACGATTAGGTGTCCCTGAGTAACAATTCTCTGGCACTCAGTAACAATTCTGTCTGTCCCTGAGTATGAATTCTGTGGCCCTGAGTAACAATTCTGTGTCTGTGCGAGTAACAATTCTGTGTCTGTGCAAGTAACAATTTTGTGTCTGTGCGAGTAACAAATCTCTGGCACTCAGTAACAATTCTGTCTGTCCCTGAGTAACAATTCTCTGGCACTCAGTAACAATTCTGTCTGTCCCTGAGTAACAATTCTCTGGCACTCAGTAACAATTCTGTCTGTCCCTGAGTATGAATTCTGTGGCCCTGAGTAACAATTCTGTGTCTGTGCGAGTAACAATTCTGTGTCTGTGCAAGTAACAATTTTGTGTCTGTGCGAGTAACAATTCTCTGGCACTCAGTAACAATTCTGTCTGTCCCTGAGTAACAATTCTCTGGCACTCAGTAACAATTCTGTCTGTCCCTGAGTATGAATTCTGTGGCCCTGAGTAACAATTCTGTGTCTGTGCGAGTAACAATTCTGTGTCTGTGCAAGTAACAATTTTGTGTCTGTGCGAGTAACAAATCTCTGGCACTCAGTAACAATTCTGTCTGTCCCTGAGTAACAATTCTCTGGCACTCAGTAACAATTCTGTCTGTCCCTGAGTAACAATTCTCTGGCACTCAGTAACAATTCTGTCTGTCCCTGAGTATGAATTCTGTGGCCCTGAGTAACAATTCTGTGTCTGTGCGAGTAACAATTCTGTGTCTGTGCAAGTAACAATTTTGTGTCTGTGCGAGTAACAAATCTCTGGCACTCAGTAACAATTCTGTCTGTCCCTGAGTAACAATTCTCTGGCACTCAGTAACAATTCTGTCTGTCCCTGAGTAACAATTCTCTGGCACTCAGTAACAATTCTGTCTGTCCCTGAGTATGAATTCTGTGGCCCTGAGTAACAATTCTGTGTCTGTGCGAGTAACAATTCTGTGTCTGTGCAAGTAACAATTTTGTGTCTGTGCGAGTAACAATTCTCTGGCACTCAGTAACAATTCTGTCTGTCCCTGAGTAACAATTCTCTGGCACTCAGTAACAATTCTGTCTGTCCCTGAGTATGAATTCTGTGGCCCTGAGTAACAATTCTGTGTCTGTGCGAGTAACAATTCTGTGTCTGTGCAAGTAACAATTTTGTGTCTGTGCGAGTAACAATTCTCTGGCACTCAGTAACAATTCTGTCTGTCCCTGAGTAACAATTCTCTGGCACTCAGTAACAATTCTGTCTGTCCCTGAGTAACAATTCTCTGGCACTCAGTAACAATTCTGTCTATCCCTGAGTATGAATTCTGTGGCCCTGAGTAACAATTCTGTGTCTGTGCGAGTAACAATTCTGTGTCTGTGCAAGTAACAATTTTGTGTCTATGCGAGTAACAATTCTCTGGCACTCAGTAACAATTCTGTCTGTCCCTGAGTAACAATTCTCTGGCACTCAGTAACAATTCTGTCTGTCCCTGAGTAACAATTCTCTGGCACTCAGTAACAATTCTGTCTATCCCTGAGTATGAATTCTGTGGCCCTGAGTAACAATTCTGTGTCTGTGCGAGTAACAATTCTGTGTCTGTGCAAGTAACAATTTTGTGTCTGTGCGAGTAACAATTCTCTGGCACTCAGTAACAATTCTGTCTGTCCCTGAGTAACAATTCTCTGGCACTCAGTAACAATTCTGTCTGTCCCTGAGTAACAATTCTCTGGCACTCAGTAACAATTCTGTCTGTCCCTGAGTAACAATTCTCTGGCACTCAGTAACAATTCTGTCTGTCCCTGAGTAACAATTCTCTGGCACTCAGTAACAATTCTGTCTGTCCCTGAGTATGAATTCTGTGGCCCTGAGTAACAATTCTGTGTCTGTGCGAGTAACAATTCTGTGTCTGTGCAAGTAACAATTTTGTGTCTGTGCGAGTAACAAATCTCTGGCACTCAGTAACAATTCTGTCTGTCCCTGAGTAACAATTCTCTGGCACTCAGTAACAATTCTGTCTGTCCCTGAGTAACAATTCTCTGGCACTCAGTAACAATTCTGTCTGTCCCTGAGTATGAATTCTGTGGCCCTGAGTAACAATTCTGTGTCTGTGCGAGTAACAATTCTGTGTCTGTGCAAGTAACAATTTTGTGTCTGTGCGAGTAACAATTCTCTGGCACTCAGTAACAATTCTGTCTGTCCCTGAGTAACAATTCTCTGGCACTCAGTAACAATTCTGTCTGTCCCTGAGTAACAATTCTCTGGCACTCAGTAACAATTCTGTCTATCCCTGAGTATGAATTCTGTGGCCCTGAGTAACAATTCTGTGTCTGTGCGAGTAACAATTCTGTGTCTGTGCAAGTAACAATTTTGTGTCTGTGCGAGTAACAATTCTCTGGCACTCAGTAACAATTCTGTCTGTCCCTGAGTAACAATTCTCTGGCACTCAGTAACAATTCTGTCTGTCCCTGAGTAACAATTCTCTGGCACTCAGTAACAATTCTGTCTGTCCCTGAGTAACAATTCTCTGGCACTCAGTAACAATTCTGTCTGTCCCTGAGTAACAATTCTCTGGCACTCAGTAACAATTCTGTCTGTCCCTGAGTATGAATTCTGTGGCCCTGAGTAACAATTCTGTGTCTGTGCGAGTAACAATTCTGTGTCTGTGCAAGTAACAATTTTGTGTCTGTGCGAGTAACAATTCTCTGGCACTCAGTAACAATTCTGTCTGTCCCTGAGTAACAATTCTCTGGCACTCAGTAACAATTCTGTCTGTCCCTGAGTAACAATTCTCTGGCACTCAGTAACAATTCTGTCTGTCCCTGAGTATGAATTCTGTGGCCCTGAGTAACAATTCTGTGTCTGTGCGAGTAACAATTCTGTGTCTGTGCAAGTAACAATTTTGTGTCTGTGCGAGTAACAATTCTCTGGCACTCAGTAACAATTCTGTCTGTCCCTGAGTAACAATTCTCTGGCACTCAGTAACAATTCTGTCTGTCCCTGAGTAACAATTCTCTGGCACTCAGTAACAATTCTGTCTATCCCTGAGTATGAATTCTGTGGCCCTGAGTAACAATTCTGTGTCTGTGCGAGTAACAATTCTGTGTCTGTGCAAGTAACAATTTTGTGTCTGTGCGAGTAACAATTCTCTGGCACTCAGTAACAATTCTGTCTGTCCCTGAGTAACAATTCTCTGGCACTCAGTAACAATTCTGTCTGTCCCTGAGTAACAATTCTCTGGCACTCAGTAACAATTCTGTCTGTCCCTGAGTAACAATTCTCTGGCACTCAGTAACAATTCTGTCTGTCCCTGAGTAACAATTCTCTGGCACTCAGTAACAATTCTGTCTGTCCCTGAGTAACAATTCTGTCTGTCCCTGAGAATGAATTCTGTGGCCCTAAGAATTCTCTGGCACTCAGTAACAATTCTGTCTGTCCCTGAGTAACAATTCTCTGGCACTCAGTAACAATTCTGTCTGTCCCTGAGTAAAAATTCTGTGGCCCTAATAACGTTTCTGTGGCCCTAAGTAACAATTCTCTGGCACTGAGTAACAATTCTGTCTGTCCCTGAGTATGAATTCTGTGGCCCTAACTAGCGTTTCTTTGTCCCTAAATAACGATTCTGTGGCCCTCATTAACAAGTCTGTGTCCCTGAGTAATGGTTCTCTGTCCCTAAGTAACTTCTCTCTGTCCCCAATTCTCGTTTCTGTGGCCCTAACTCTGTCCCTGTCCCTAGTACAGAGCGGTCTGCCTCTGTTCAATGACTGCAGGCAAATGAAGATTTCCAAAATGGCCGCTATATATACCTCGACCATTACACAGTGCTGGCTGGCTGGCTGCTGATTGGCTGATGCGATCACATGTCGTTGAGGAATGCATTATGGGGCAGCGCGCCTTGTCTGCGCGCCTTCCCCGACATCCCCGCTCCGTCGCCGCACATGTCAGCCGCCATTTTCGGAAAAATTTCGATTCGCGCGTCCGAATTAGGCTGTTTTTCGGATTCGGCACGAATCGAAATTTTTCCGATATTCGACTCGAATTCCACTTCGGATGCTTCGATTCGCTCATCTCTATTTATAACCAAAAATTATAATTTTTAAACTTTTTTTAATTTTTATTTAATTTTTTTTTTATTATTATTTATGGGTTTTTTTTTTTTTTACATACTGTCACCCTAGCAGTACAGTGTATAGGATGTAAAAGCAATCATTTTTCTTTCTCTCTGTCTGCAGTCTTGCAGCCATTGAGAAATACTGAGTGAGCTGTGATTGGTCACATCTTGTCACATGGTACAAGGCTGTTGTGAATAGCCTTGTACCATGTGACCTCTGTGATCATTCACAGATTTCACACGTAGTAAGCAATGATGTCACAAGTGACATCTTGCTTACTACTTTGCATGTGATCACTGATTTACCAATCAGTGATCACATGATCGGGACCTCGTACAGAGGTCCCGTCCGACGATCGGTGTTTCACTGTGTCCGGAGGATACAGTGGGCACCGGATCGAGGTGCTGCGCGCTCCCAGGGAGCGCGCACAGCTAGAAAAGGTGGGTGCCATTTAGGAACGGCAACCTGCCCCTGGAGTGCCACCGCCCTGCCGTTTATAAACAGCAGGCGGGCGGCAAGTGGCTAAGTCTCTATCTGCTCAACCCAGCTCTGATGAAGAAGGGAGCACCCTTCGAAACGCGTTAGCCTTCACCATCCCTTTTGGATTTACCTGTAACCCTGTTTGGATTATGGTGACTTATGCCTGTTATACCATCACTTTGTGAGTATATTTCCTTAATAATAAAATTAGTCACTATTTATTGAGGTAATGCGCAAGGTTTGTGCGCTCTTTTTTTCTTTCATCTTCTAGTGGAGTCTATGCCTTGATGGGTTATGGTGTGTGCTGATAATGGCATACCTGATTTGGTACATGGATATATTACTGTGGTTGTGAATTATCTATACACAACGCTCAGGGTGGATCACACCATAGAAATGCAGTCCAGATGTGTTTCTGTATGCGCATTTTTTATGCGTTCTGCATCATTTTTTCCCCTCTTGTTCTTCAACTTAAATAAGGACATGTGTGTTCTGGTACGTTTTTTTTATGTTCCAAAACAGTTCAGTGCAGAAAAAATACAGCATGTTCTACTTTTTTTTTTTTCTGGAACTGAAATGGACTGCACTGGTGTGAACTGTGCCATTGGAAACTATGTAACCTACTATCAATGCGTTTTTTGATGCAGAAAAAAAGCACTGCAGTGCATGTGGTGTGAACTGCCCCTTAAAGCAGAATAATACTCACCTGAGCTCCAGTGATGTGATGTTCCTGTGCTCCCCGCCTGTCTGCTGCCATTGGGTTTCTGGGTCTCAATCACCGGCCACTGTCATTGGCCAAATTGGATGATGTCACTCATGTATGGGAGTTCAGCCAGATTCAGCATTTCCAAATTTGTACAGTGAGCTACGTGTGCGCGGCTCACAGGACAGGGGCTGGCGGGCAGGTAAGTCGTTTTAATGCAGAAGAGAATAAGCATGTCTCTTCTGCATTTAAAATCCTGCCTGTCCGCCCATTTTAATTACTCAGCCTAAAGTTCCAATTTAACTAGGCAGCAGCAATACCAAGAAATAGTTGAATTGGACACTCGGCGCTGAGGAATGGACACTGACACTCTTGGTGTGATCCCATAGACCTTTCGCAACCAGGACTGGAAAGAAATGGTGGTGCAGCCCTTCTCAGACCAGGGAAATCCAACACTACACAAAAACATGAAAAGAAAGAGGGTGCAAACGCCTGGCGCATCACTTTACCGCTTCCCGTCCGCCCTATAGCAGAAATACTGCTACTGGGCAGCACAGGTGTGCAAAATCACTTACGCACTACCCACGTCATCATTTGCGGCCATGGCTAATGCAGAGCGGCGCAGCAGTGCGATCTGTCACCGGCCGTGCACCTCGGACACGGCTGATGACAGATCCGAGTACCGGCTCCCGTTGCTGGTACCATGTGACCTGCTGTGACCAATCACAGCAGGTCACATGACAGTTGTATACAATGGATGGCTTCATTCATGATGCCATCCATTGTATACTAGTGCCTAGCTGTGAATGGTCACAGCTAATCACATGCACATGTCATGTGATTAGCTGTGACCAAATCACAGCTAAGCACAAAAAAAAAAAAAAAAAAAGCTGAATGAATCGATTTCATTCAGGTAAATGCTTGCTTATAGCAAAGTAATTCTTTGCTATAAGCAAATTGTGTAAAAAAAAAAAAAAAAAAAAAAATACTGATCTTTTCCCCAAAGTAGTACAATGTTACTATGGTAACATTGTACTACTTTGGTCATAGTAAAATATGAAAAGAAATCTTAAAAAAAATAAAAAAATGTAATAAAAAATTAAATATAATAAAAAAATTTAAAAAAATTTAAAAATATATATATATATATATATATATATTTTTCATACTGTCACCAGTCAGTGTCCCTGTTCACCGCCATGCCAGTTATATGATGACGCTGTACTGCACTGGTGACAGTATGTAAAAAAAAAATAGTGAAAATTATTTTTTCATTTTCCGAAAAATTATGACAAAAAAAATACAACTTCAAAAAACTCGCCATGCCTCTTATTAAGTACGTCGGACTGTCTATTCTGCAAAAAGGGGTCATTTGGGGGATATCTGTACTGTTCTGACATCCTTGGACCTCAAGAAATTAGATTGGCTGTCAGTACTTCAGGATTGATCAATAATCAGATATATTCCATAGTTTGTGAACTCTATAACTTTCCTACAAACTAAATAATACATCCTAATTTGGGTTATTTTCACCAAAGACATGTAGCAGAATACATCTCGGCCTAAATTTATGAAGAACAATTATTTATTTGTAAACTTTTATAACAGAAACAAAGAAAAATGTGTTTTTTTTCCAAAATTTTTGGTCTTTTTTTGTTAATTTAGCAAAAAATAAAAACCCCAGTGGTGATTAAATACCACCAAAAGAAAGCTCTAGTTGTGTGAAGAAAATGATAAAATTTTAGTTTGGGTACAGTGTTGTATGACTGCGCAATTGTCATTCAAAGTGTGAGAGCGCTGAAACCTGAAAAATGGCCTGGGCAGGAAGGTGTAAAATTGCACAGTATTGAAACGGTTAAGGACAGCTACAGCGCAGTTGTGTAATGTTGGGATGACGTCCATGGACGTCATTCCAGAACACGCTCCTCTGCGCGCTGCCAGTGATCGGTGTCCTACGGACAGGGCTGATCACGTGATACGGTTAATGTCCAATCACGGTGGCCTTTTACCACGTGATCAGCTGTGTCCAATGACATAGCAGATCACCGGGTAAATACAGTTGCTGGTTCTCGGCTGCACTTTCCTCGCGCTGTCACAGCGTGAGGAAAGTACTGCCGAGAACCGGCAATTGTCAGCGGAGGGATCAGCACTGGTGATCTGTGCTGCCAATCAGTGCAGCATCATCAGTGCCGCCTCATCACCGCACATCAGTGAAGGAGAAAAATTACCAGTTTGCAAAGTTTTATAATAGAAACAAAGAAAAACATTTTTTTATTCAAATGTTTTTGCTTTTTTTTTTTTAGTGCAAAAAATAAAAATAAAACACCCAGTGACAAGTAAATACCACCAAAAGAAAGCTCTGTTTATGAGGAAAAAAATGATAAAAAGTTCATTTGGGTAGTGTTGCATGACAGTGCAATTGCGACAGCGGTGAAAGCTGAAAACTGGCCTGGGCAGGAAGGGGGTATAAGTGCCTGGTAGGCAAGTGGTTAATATCAAAAAGTCAAAAATATTTTTTTTTCTCAAAATTGTTGGTCTTATTTGGGTGCAGAGTTGCATGACAGCGCAATTGTCAGATTAAGTAACGCAGTGCTGTACTGCAAAAAAATGGCCTGGTCAGGAAGAGGGGTAAATCCTCTGGAGGGCAAGTGGTTAGGGTAATGCGCCCTCTTTGTGTTCATGTTTTGGAGCAGCAACACCAAGCCTAGGCGCACATGCAGACCTGAGCCTGCCATGGCAGCACCATCACCCCACGTCTAGGGAAGCAGTAACTAAGATACCAACTACGCCGAAGCTAACGCCGCCGTCTATACAGGAAGTGACGAAAGCATTTCCTTGGCTTTTTCCACGGGATGTGACGGAATTGTGAAAGTGCTCTATCCCCTCCCATTCTCTTGACGTCTCCACTTCCACGTCTCTCTAGTGTGTGTGTGTGTGTCCCGGTGCGGAGAGCGGCTTCCCCGTAGGGGAGGAGGGTCCGGGTCATGGCGGCTGTGTCCGGCTCGGGGGGCTCCGGCTCCTCACCGGGGGCCAGTGTGAGGGAAGGGGCCCGGGTGGCCATGCTGTGCCTGCTGTGGTACTCGGTGAGCTCAGGTGGGAACGTGGTGAACAAAATCATCCTGAACAGCTTCCCGTACCCGGTGACGGTGTCCCTGTTCCACATCCTGGCTATCTGCTGCTTCCTCCCTCCTATGCTCCGAGCCTGGGGGGTTCCTCACACCCAGCTCCCCTCCAGGTATTACCGCTGGTACATCATCCCGCTGGCCTTCGGGAAGTACTTCGCCTCGGTGTCCGCACACTTCAGCATCTGGAAGGTGCCCGTCTCCTATGCACACACTGGTAAGTGTAGACTGGGCTACTGCCATCCACTACATGGAGGAGGTCATCACAGGGAGCACATTGTGGCCTGAGCTCTGCTCACCAAGGATGCTGACAACACTCACATCTGATAACATCACTGTGATTGCTTCCCTTCTACACATGATACAGCAGGCACACTCTCTCTTCCTCTTCCATAGAACAGCTGGAGTCTAAAGTTTTTCAGTATACACTTTGGATGCAGCTTGTTTATTTTAATTTTTTTTAATTTGCAACATCTAGAGAAAGTTAGTGTTTGGAAACCCATATTTGTTTTTTTTTTTTAAAACATGTAATACCTGCTCTGTGTAATCGTTTTGCACAGAGCAACTCAGATCTTCCAGGGTCTGTCACCCTCCCTGGTGCTCTTTCCTTCCCCTTGCTGAGTGCCCCCGCTCGCTGTGGGGGCACTTGTGTGCGTTTGTTCCCAAACCCCGCTCCGTAGATACACAGAGCTTGGCTCGGCCCCACCCCCTGCTCACTCCTCACTGGGTGTGATTGACAGCAGCAGGAGCTAATGGCTGCTGTATCTGAGCCAATGAGAAGGGAGAGAGCCGCTGCTCTCGGGTATGTTGCTGGATCGAGATCAGGCTCAGGTAAGTATAAGAGGGAAACTGCATTTCAGGTTTTTTTTTTTTTACCTTTAACCACTTGCCCTCAAAAGGATTTACCCCCCCCAGGGGTGGACTGACAACTCATGGGGCCCCTGGGCAATAGGGGATCATGGGGCCCCTGTGTCCTTGCCCAAACTCAAAAAAGTGTATGAAAAATGTACCAGGGGCATCTCATGGGGCCCCCTACTGACCCCGGGCCTTCAAGCAGTGCCCGAGTTTCTAAATGGTCAGTCCGCCCCTGCCCCCCTTTCCTGACCAGGCCATTTATTTGCAATAAAGCGCTGCATTACTTTAACTGACAATTGCGCTGTCATGCAACTCTGCACCGAAATAAAATTTACGTCCTTTTTTTTCCCCCCACAAATAGAGCTTTTTTTTATGGTATTTGATTGCCTGTGTGGTTTTTATTTTTTGCGCTATAAACACCGACAATTTTGCGAAAAATATATATATATTTGACTTTTTGCTATTTAAACCTGTCCAGTGAAAAAATTAAAAAAATCAAATTTTGTCATAAATTTAGGCCAAAATGTATTCTTCTACATGTCTGCTTACAAAAAAAAAAATCCCGATACGTGCAAAATTATTGGTTTACGTGAACATTACAGCGTCTACAAATGGCGGTATATGTATACTGGATTTTTAAAAACATTTTTATACTAGTAATGGTGGTGATCACCGACTTATTGCAGGACTGCGGCGGACATTCTGACACTGAGGGGAACGGATTTGGTGTCATTGATATCCCCAGTGACACCAATACAGTGATCAGTGCTAATGGCACTGAGCAGGAAGGGGTTAACATGGGGTTAACTGTGTGCTCTTTTACTACATGGGCTGTGTCTATATTTCACTGTAAGCACACTGCTTTGTATTGGTCTGCTATGCAGAGCCATACAAGGCAGTGTGCAGGAGCTGACAAGGGAGAGATCTGTATTGTTGACATACAGATCTCTCCCCCATCGGAGGTGCTCGACAATCACTGGGTGCTGGTGAATAATCACTGGCTGGGACCTGGTGATTGACAGCCGAGGCCACAAATGGAGGCGCAGGTAGGGCGTACGCCCCGACCTGGAACAGCAAAATCACATACACCTCTGCCGCTCTGTAACAGTATTTCTGCTACAGGGAAGCAGTTAGAGGAAGTAAATTCCACTTTTTAAATTGTTTCTACAGGTAAGCCTAATAAAATGCTTAAATAAGGTGGCTCACACTCGTGCGCTGCTAAACCATAAGCCGTAATAGCACTAAAAAAGTACATGGCACCGATGATATGTATTATTTTGTGTTTTGATTTTAAAAACTGCAAAAACACCTTTTTAATTAAAAAAAAAAAAAAAATTACTTGTAGTGTGATAACTCCTGAACAAGTATATATAAAACTCAAGTGAACAATAAGCATCGGTCCGCAATAAGTCAACTGTGAAAAATAGTGATCCAATCCCAGACTCATTAGTTGAGCAGTTAGCGCACTACATGTAAATTCTAATAAAAGGCTTACCTGTAGGTCCAGTGAAAATCTCCTGTTTAGGAGATATTCACACAGCATTTAGTCAGTGACGTCACCGGCACATATACTCTGAAGGGATGGCATACCCGTGCCGTTTCTTCAGAGCTCCTGTGCGCAGGTGCTGGAGTGATGTCATCGCAGCCATACATCTATAGTCCGCAAACCCGGAAGGAAGACTGGGTGAAGATGGATGTGACCAGGAGCAGTGACAGCGCTACACTGCAGAGTTCCGAGTCCAGGCAAGTCTGCCATAATGTGCTAGTACGTTATGACTTAAACCTGCAGAGGACTGATTTTTTTTTTTTCCCCCTTTTACAGTTTGCTACCGCTTTAAGCCCTGGTTCACATATGTGCATTCCTGCGGTCCGCATTTTGCGTGGGCACCAGAGCCCATTCATTTGAATGGACTTCCGTGCCCCGGGACACGCAGGGAAGAAGTCCCTGCACTTCTTCTGAAAATACAGCCCGCACGGGAACCTCGGTTTCCAGTGCGGGCGGCGTGCCATTAGAATTTAATGGCACCCACCCGCGGGTCTGCATTCCTCTGTGCGGGTGGTGGCTGCATGGATTTTTGTGCAGATCCGCAGTGTCACCCCCCCTGCACATATATGAACCTAGCCTAATACAGAGAATATATTAATTAACATAAAAACCTTCAGGGCTAGATCACACCATATGCAGTCCAGTGTATTTTTTTTTTCTGCATCTAAAATGCATGGATAGTAGGTTATATGGGTTCCAATGGCCTAGTTCACATCAGCACAGTTAGTTTCAGTGCGTTTCGGTACAGAAAATAAGTAGAACATGCTGTATTTTTTTTTCTGCACTGTACTAGAACGCACCAAAAAGTCCTTATTTAGGATGAAGAAAGAGGGGACAAAACGCGCATGCAGAAACGCATCCGGACTGCATTTTTATGGTGTGAACAGGTATTTAGAACCACTTTAATGGCAGAGATGAATGCACCTATCACCCTTCAATCACAATTCTTTTTTAGGCTTCATTTACATTTGCAGTTGGGGGTGGTAAAACTAGGCCACAGTTTTACTCTAAACAGATTTCCACCCTCCCCACCACTTTTTTTTTTTTTCTTTTTCAAACCTTTGCGTACCTTGTGAGTTCTGATCATTTCAGATAGTCACTGTCTAGCACAGTGGTCTCGAAACTGTGGCCCTTTGCTTGCTTTTATCTAGCCCTTGGAGCAATATTTCATTCTCTGACCCCAGCGATGGGGCACAGTTCCATCAAAGTTGGGACATTGTTTAATCTGACCACTGATGCTGGGACATTTTCTGTTCTTGATGCACCCCCGCCCCAAGGTCGGAAGGACAGTAAACTGGCCCTTTGTTTAGAGAGTTTGGAGACCTCTGTCTTAGCAGATCCAGCATTGTCCATTCACTCAGAATTCTGCCCCTGCTGAGCCCCACACTGCCATCTTCTTGTATGACGTCATCTGGAGGCCCATCGGCTCTTCCGGGTTTAGCTGTCAGGCCTCAAGGTGATGTGCCACTGGCCCTGTCCCCCTTTTCCTTTCTAAATTAAAATGAAAGGGTATGCATCCTGTGATATGTGATGTGCATTTCCTAGGAGGCACAGCAGGCATGATGCACATCATTCGTCTAGGCGAGTGATGTACTTTGGGGAAGGTGGGGCGCAGCAGAGCTTTTAAAATAAATAAAATAAAGTGCAATAAATAAAAAGACAAAAGTCCATCTAGTTCAATCATTAAAAAAAAAAAAAATTCCTTCCTGATCCCCTGAGAGGCAATCAGATTTTTCCTGGATCAACTTTACCTATAAATGTTAGTATCCAGTTATATTCTGTGTATCCAAGAAAGAATCCAGGCCCTTTTTTTTTTTTTTTTTTTTTTTTTTTTTTTTTTTAGCATTTGTTTTTCTAATCATTAGAGGGGTGAAACTGATGTTCACTCTCAACCACAGTTGCAAGAAAATTCACAGGAGCAGGATGGAATTTTTTTTTTTTAATGTATGAATTTATACAGCTGGATATGTACAGGCATTTTTCTTTTTTTTTTTTTTGTTCAACAAGCAGGCTGAACAAAAAAAATAAAATAACAGATTATTGTATCCACACAAGCGAGGTGGATATGGGAATCCCCCACCCCCTGCTGTGCTATTGTATTCCGAAAGCAGGACTCCTCCACTGTCAGAATTCACCGGTTGGTGGCAAGCCTCAGATCGAAGGAGGTTTTCCAACAGGACTGTTTGTTAAAAGCCAATCTAACGATCAGCTTCTGTCAAAATAGAAGGGCTACACATGGATCAGCTATTCCCTAGTGAACAATTTTCGATCCATGTGTACTCGGTATAACCGTGTATGCGGTTTTTGTTTGGTAATTCCATTTGTTCCTAAATTAAATGTTAAAAGCAAATTAAATGTTGAACTACTTTCAAATGGCATTGAATGTTCTGATAATTTTCATACAAATTTTCTTTTCTAATTCTAGTATATATGCAGCTTAACACAGCACCCAGAGGGGGTTGCTAATGTTCTGTGGCTGCAGCACATATGATACCCCCTTTTGCATTTGGCAGGTAATATCACCCCCAAACACACCCCATACAACGGAATAGGGCCACTTTGTAGTTGTGGCATATTGGTTCAGGCTTTACAGGGTTAAAACAAGCAGTGAGGAGGCAACATATCAGCTGGCCATAGTTATACACCAAACAAATTTCGATCCATCTATGGGCAGGCTGGTTGTATTGATCTTGATCTATCAATCAACTTCAGTACAACCAGCCTGTGGGTTTTTTTTTTTGTTTTTGTTTTTTTTTTGGGGGGGGGGGGTTATTTTGCTCAATCACTGTCGCAATAGCCACCATCAGTGGCTCCTAGATTGTAAGCTTGAAAGAGCAGGACCCTCGATCCCCTCATGTTTTGCATTGTATTGGTATTGTTCTGTCACATGTTCTGTCCCCCTTTGTAATGTACAGCGCTGAGCAAACTATTGGTGCTTTATAAATACTGTATAATAATAATCAGTGTTCATTGTATTCTGACAGCTGGGAAACCTCCCACTGTCTGAATACAATAGCGCAGTGGGAGGGATTCCCCTATCAACACTGTTTTTGATGTGGGAATCAAGCGATCTTTCTTTCAATCTGTGGTTGAAGTAAGGAAAATTACATAATGTATGGCCTTTTGCCTTCCAGCCACCTGTCAAGTGCCCCCCGAAAAGCAATCCAATGTGGATTACTTGGCAGTGGGCATTGCAAGTGTAAATGCCATGTGTCAGAAATATTAAAGCGAGACTCCGGAAATGAACATTTTTCCACCCTTAACAGCTTGGCTCAATGTAAACCTGGCCATACTCTATACAATGTGTTTGTACAATTTTTGTACAGTCTCCTTTAGAGCAACAGAAACTATGTATTATGAGGACAGACCTAAACCTTTCATTCAATTTTTATCAAATCGGGCAGGATTTTTTTACTACATAGATGATGGGAAATTTAAAGGAAAATGTACAATCAGATTTAATTGATTTTAATGAATACAATTGTCCAATCGGCGAACACCTTGTATTCATTGGACAAAGAAAAATACAAGGCATTCTATAAAGAGTGGCGGTGCCACGAAAGCAACCCACTGTATTAAGAGTGCAGAAGTGAACCTGCTTACATAGGACTCAAAGGATCATGGGTATCATTGCATATAATGGACTACTATAGTTATTGCCTGCTTTTTCAGCAGATATCCGATATTGATACTTACATCGAGCCAAGATAGACCAATGTAAGTGGGCAAAAAAGATAATTCCCGGAGTTCTCTGTTAATATTACAAAACCCTATGTAATCAAATCGAGATTGCCAATACCAGCAAACACCTTTGTCATATTAAAACTGCAGTGCTGTTCACTTACCTAGGAGCTTCCGAATGACTACCACTGCGTTGGTCCTAAACCTATTTGAGTGGACAGCAAATATATGTAATCGTATGTAGAAAGGTCACCACTTTTGCATTTAATTTGGCTGTGGGCTTGTAGTTTTCAATAAACTAACATGGTGCTGTGGAGCGCCATGGTAGTTCATTGAAGCTTCCTGTCATTATATCTGCTTATCTGCTTGCTTGTACATCCCGTACAGCCAAGCAGATATACTGAGAGGTCTGCTTTGCAGGCTCTTACAGACAAAAATAAGAAATACACTTTTTTTTTTTTTTTTTTACCTGCGAAATAAACATTTTTATTTTTGTGCAAAAGGTTAACTTATCCTTTAAGCAGAGGTGGGCAGGTGAAGGGAAATTCGCTGGGAATCAGCACATGGTTTGTTTTCCTTGCTAGATCTGGTAAAGCTGTAGTGCACCTGGAATACCATTGTGATCTTCCCACACAAGAATTAAAGGAAAAATTGTATTTCTTGCTGCAGATAATGTATTCTAATGTTAAGTAGCATTGTGAGTGCTCCGAGCACAGAAGAGAGCATGTCCTGAAACTTTAACATGGACCTGTACTTTGCCTATGCAGACAAATGAACAGGTTCACCTAAAGTTGTTCAGCTTTTTTGAAACAAAAAAATTTGAGTCACCAGCTACAAATACTGTAGCTGTTTACGTTTGAAAAGGACTCTCACCTGTCTAGGGGCTAGCGCTGTGCTCACCCGATCGGCTCCTTTACCTGTCTTTGGGTCCTCTGTGCCGGTATATATACTGTGGGCAGCAGACTGTGATTCTTTGAGGTATCACAGCCGACTGCACAAGCTGCGCTGTTATTTGTGACTGGTCCTGGAGCCTTTTTGGACCTGTGACGTGTCCTATAAGATTGCGGGGGAAGGGGGATTTGAGAACTTCTGGCAATCCGATGGGAAGTGGGAGGCATAACTTTTTCCCCTCTCCTGAAAAGGTTCCGTGAACTCTAAAGGCAGCGTGTGGGATGGCTCTGGTGGTGCTTGCAAGCCATGTAGATTTAGTCATAGAAACACTTCAGTAATTTAGCTTGCTAGCAGGTACCTAGAGCTAAAGCATCAGTTTGGGTACCCTGACATTTTATCACTCCAAAGCAAGAAAAAGCTGTGTTGACATTTACATTTAATGTAAAATGCCCCCCTTATCTGTGCATGAATTCCCATCTTTTATGCTAATGCAGGCCATAGATGGGTCGTTTATCAACCGAATTTTCATCCGCACAAAAAATCAGCTTATAATCACGCCGTCAGTGGGGCCAGCCCGTCGGCCGTTTTTCGCGGATCTCCTCATTTATTTTTATCGGTCATGCTGGAAAATCTGCGAAAAACAGCCGTTTTTCGTGGACATGGGTGGCAGCATTGGCAACGGGGCCGACTGATTTTTTTTAAATTTATACAATAAACAGCCCATCTATGGCCTGCCTAAACTGTATTTATTCAATTCAGCTACAGTACATGCAGGAAAATTGCTGTAAAGCCCAAGTAAGATAAGATGCCTGTATTAGAGCTGTCCACTGGCTCCTGCTCACTCCAGAGATGGACTATGGGATGTGTAGAGTGCATAGTTGTGCACATGACCGCAACTAATGTGTACTGCTCGTTCCAAACAAATGGAAATGAGGGAAAAAAGTGGAGGTACAAGAGCTCACAGAGGACATTACAAGGAGGCAGAAAAACACCGTAAGAAACAATTTCATGAAAAATAGATCACAGGGCCTTTAGGTAATGGATGTGTAACGATTGTCAATAGAATATAAGGCTGTTGTTTAGTGTCACTTGAAGTACTGGTTGACATCTAAATCGCAGAGGAACGCGGTTCACTTTCCTGTGCAATTCAGTACAGTGTGATTTTCAGTCTATTCATTTGAATGTGCTGAAATTGTACTGGATCACATCAAAAGTAGTGCACTAGTTTTCAAAAATGCACTGGATCGCATGGAACTGCAGTGCTATGCAATCCGGTGCAGGCAAATGCTCTGTGTCATTGGGATTATATTGACACCTGCAGCAAATCGCAGACCCAGTGCGTTTTAAATGCAGTGTGAGAATCACGCATGGAATGCGGGTTTCTTGCAGCACGTTTTGGTGTGAACAAGCGCTAAGCCTATTCTCTTGTGGACGCCACTGTGGAATGTGCTCTGCAAAACTGGTCTGAAAAGGGGGTGTAGCAGCTGAACATATGTATAATGTGTGACCTTCTCAGGTGACGTTTGTACTGTGCACTGTAATGTTTTTCTTTGTGGCAGAACCTGTGTGTTTTGGAGGCCTGACTTTACTATACTGTCTTCAGCACCAGTTGTCCTGTACTGTGAAAGAACACGTTTTTATACTTTTAACTTTTACCTTCCAGACATGTTTAATAAACTGGTGTGTGCTGAAGACGCAACTCACCATAGCGACACATGTATTTTCTGTGTAGAAAAACAGGTGTAATACTGGGGACTATAATTGAATGTCTTACAGCCCAGGGTTGAAAAGGAGAATGCTTCCAAGTCCAAGTGATGTGGCTTATGTCTGCGGTTTCCTGTAAGGGAAGGGTTTAAAGTATCTTTTTTCAACCAGAGTTTCATGGAACCCTAGTGTTCCCCCAGAGGTTGCTTAGGGTGCCTTGAGCAAAGCATGATTTCTGCCTCTTGGATGGATGACCACTATCAATATTGATCATTTTAGCTATCTGTAGGGGGGGGGGGGGGGGGAATCATCAAAATGCCCACAGATGTTAGGAGAATTCCTCTAAGGGCCCTTTTACAATGATGCGCTTTTCATGTGTCCCCATTGACTTACAATATAAGGTGCCTTTTTGGTGTGTTTTTTAAAAACTGCAACAAAAATGTAGCATGCAGGATAGCGTACCTGAGGTGTGAACAGTTGCATATGATTTACAGGGATATTTTTCATGTACCTGCTGCCCTGGAAAAGTACAGCAAAGGGGCTTAAGGGTCCGGGCCACCAATGTACTTTTGTCATAGTAATTACCAGGGGTTCCCTGAGCCTGGAAAGTTATTTCAAAGGTTCCGCCATGTTAAAGGATAATTTCATCTTTTAGAAAAAGTTATAACTGCACATTTTGTTGCAGGTAAGAAAATGTGCATTTATTATTTTTGTCTGCAGGAGCCTGGAAAGCATTGCACCAGTGATCAGTAGATCGCTGATGCCATGCAGGTCTCCTGCAGACCTGTCAGAATATCTCCTTGCCGTACGGGATGTACAGGAAGCTTCAATGAACTACCACGGCGCTCCACAGCGGCGTGGTAGTTAATTGAAAAGTACAATGCAGTTCATTAATTCACGGGAAGTCTGTGAATGGATGATGTGGATGTGTGGGCAGAGCTCTGCACGGCCGCGCGGTTTTCAAATTTGACAGTATGGGGAAACTTCTCCCTGTATTTTCTGTCAGAGGGAGGGGGGGCTGTGGCTGTGGGAACTTTTTACACCCTAAAACCGGGTGGAACATGTAACACGTTCCCAAAGGTGAACTTCCACTTTAAAAAGGTTGCACAAGACTGGTTTAAAGTGATGCTATTCTCTGCTTTGATACTTGTTTCCACAAATGTTTCCGTCATTCTTTACAGTTAAAAGAACTCTGCATAGCCAGCTGATAATACCTTTTAGGAAGACCACAGCCACAAAATGCTCTACCTTTCATAAGATGGACCTTTACTAGTAGAACTTTGTTGAAAAATATTCTATTTGTTATTGGGGTCAAATTGATGTTCATTTTGTGACTGCAGTGGTGAGAAATTTCAAAGGAGCAGGATGGAAACTTTTTCTTTAATACATTTCTTTTCGTTTCGGAAAGTCCATCCATTGCAAGATCAAATGGTAAAAGCAAATAAAATTTTGAAGTACTTTGGAACGACATTTGTCAAGTCATTGAATATACTGAGTTTTCGGACAAGTGTTGTTCAAAAATCGATTTGTGTATAGTGTGCTTTTGAAGCTTCAAATGAAGTAGCCATCCCCAAGTTTTGAAATATAGATAAGGATATTTTTTCATTCCAAAAACCTGTTCCACATGAAAAGAAGGAAAGGTAATTGGTGAACAACAATAAAATCGAAACAAAATAAAATGTAAAATCAAACACAAAGTATTGCAATTATTAACGTTCTAAAGTGCAGTATTATCAATCTCAATTTTGCAGTAATTGCAGGAAAAGAAATAATAGGAGCAAAAATTCAGGGTGATGCAGAGTTTTAGGGCCAGTTCACATGACAAAAATGCACTCCAGATGCATTCCCGATAGTTTTTGCTCACAGTTCACATCTCACTCTGTTCTGGTGCAGTTTTGATGCAGTTTGCTATGTTCCAGTACAGTTCTGTGCAGAAAAATTCAGCATGTCTGTTTTTTTTTTTTTTTTTTTCTGCACCAGAAACTGATTGGAACGAACTGCACTGTTGTGAACTAGGGCCATTGGAATACAGGAAACAATTGTACATTCATTTTTAATGCAGAAAAAAAACCACATTGGACTGCATCTGGTGTGAACGAGCCCTTCGTGTCATAGTCAATAAAATGAACTGTTCCTTATTGTGATAAACCTGATCCACTATGCAGTCTGGGGTTCAGGGAATGAAACTTCTTTGAAAGCTGCTCAGACAGGTATTTTGTGTTGTGTCAAACGCTGTTTAAAACTTACTGATAGTCCCATGTTTATTTGATAACATCATGAATAGGCAGTTGATGTGGTCTTTTTACATATGAGCTTGTTTAATAATACCAAGTGAAATGATCTGCGGTGGTCATTCAGAAATCTGAATTTAGCTGCAAAGTGCGATCATCACTTTGGTGGGTTATGGCTTTTTTACGTTTTTTTCTTTTATGGTTTTTTTTTTTTTACTTTTTACAAATTTAAATCACTGTGTTGCTGCATTGATCTGTATGCCACTGCTGCTGTCAAATGCATTATGAAACAATGACATTCTGTAACCTGGATCTATGACTGTAATGATTCTATTAATCCATTCTCATTCTGTTATATTTCTGACTCATGAGAGGAATGACTACTCCCTCTGCAAACAAATGCCTGTGCTGTGCATTGTTTCAGTGTTCAGCAGGTATAGGAAAAGGTAAAAATACACAGTATGCAAATTATTTGCCTCTGGCTGCGGATTATGTAAAGCTAGAGCGATCCAGAAGGAACCGGAAGGTTTTACTTGACCATGATTTTTTTTTTGCTATTTAGCACTGTGCTACTTTAACTGGCAATTGTGTGGTCATGCAACACTGTACCCAAATGAAATTTATATCCATTCTTTTCACGCAAATAGAGCTTTCATTTGGTTGTATTTAATCATAATTTTTTTTTAATTTTTGCTAATATAACCAAATTTTTTTTTTATATATATACTTTCATCAGAGTAGTTCATTGTCACTGTAGTGGCAATGTACTACTCTGAGGTGGGTGGTGATCAGGCTTTTTTGTGTTTGATTTGTGATTGCTGTTACAAAGATAATAAAGTGTTACAGCAGTCGTTTGAACTGTCATGAATAGATTCCATTCATAACAGCAGTGCTTATTGTTGACATGCTGTGATTGGCTACAGACAATCACATGGTACAGGGTGCTGTGATTGGCCCAAGTACCGTGTGATAGCTGTGGGCCAATCACTCATTAATTCATTAACCACTTCCGCGCCGCCCTATAGCAGAAATACCATTTGCGGCCTTGGCTGTCAATCACTGGGTCCTGGCTAGTGATTTCCCCCCGGCACCTGGCGATCTACAAGGATTAGATGGGGAGAGACCTGTATGTAAACAATACAGATCTCTCCCCTGTCAGCTCCTGCACTTTCCTTTGTATGGCTCTACATAGCAGACTATAGGCCCGGCCTATAGTCGAATAGAACACTTCTTCCTTCCGGGAGGGCGTCATATGACGTCCTTCCCGGATTGCGCTCTGCGTGTGCCCGCAGGGCTGCGCTGTGGCTAGATCTGTCAACGGCTGTGTACCTTGGACACGGCCGATGACAGATCTGTGTACCGACCCTGTTGCCAGTACCATATGACCTGCTGTGACCAATCACAGCAGGTCACATGACAGTTGTATACAATGGATGGCTTCCTTTCATGCCATCCGTTGTATACAAGTGTGTCTAGCTGTGAATGCTCACAATGATCACATGCACAGGCTAGGCCAGTCACAGCCCATCTGTGTCATGTGATTAGCCGTGGCTAATCACAAAAAAAAAAAAACCTGAATGAATCGATTTCATTCAGTTAAATGCTTGCTTATCGCAAAGAAATTATTTGCTATAAGTAATCAAATTGTGTTAAAAAAAACAAAAAAAAAACTGATTATCACGGATCGCAAGATCGCCGCCACCAACATGCGACAATCTCACGATCGCGACCACCAAATACGTCACGATCGCAGCGTCAGACACCAGACCTTCTCACCAAACTCGTGACCGAAGGACTGGCCAATCTAAAACCCGATGTGACATGCGTAACAATGCCACACCCAGCTGCTCCCTGCACAGCGATTTTCTTGCTAATGGAAAACGATTGATGTACCGGCCAACGAATCGATTGTTACTGGGTTGGGTTAATTACGCAACTAACCCTTCTTCACACTGCCACCACCTCCTTTTTATCAGAGAAAGAGGAAACTCGGGGTTCAGCTATAACACTATAATGATTGAAATAATTGTCTGTATAAAACTGTCCGCAGGCCGGTTATACAGAGGTTAAAACAAACAGTAGTGTTCTCTTAAAAGGCAGGGATTCGTAAATTGCAATTGAGAGCTTATAGAAACACTTTCAGAAGGAAAGATTTATTACTAAAAGGTCAAACGGGTGCAATAAAAATATTTACAGAAAAGATGTAACTAAAATATATATATATATATATATATATATATATAACCATAGCACAGCAGAGAGATAATAGGAAGGAAGTTAAAGGGCTAAGTTACTTGCCAGTATGCCTTGGCTTGTAAGTAGATCCAAGTTGCAGAGCGAACGGGTCTCCCCAGGTGGTATTGATGTTAAAATTGGGAGATGTCTTCAAGTTACTTTTTAGGCCTTCTAGCCTGTTTTTTAAAGTCCCCCAGCAGGGGGGTGGCTCTGAGTAACTGACCAATACTCTGTTTAGGGAGGGATTGGCAGGCGGAACCCAAAATTAGAACCAGCATCTTTCATAATTCATATTCTGGCCTATAACATCCCAGCTGCACAAGCGACAATCTCTCCGCGGGTATTTTATTATGCGGATAAGTCTAAGGATCATGTAGATATGAATTATGAAATTGTACGTTACACGGTGTACGAGTTCTATGTTTTGGCTCCCCTGATGATCTGAGGTGGACGAGTGACCCATCAACATGTTAGTCTGCGCATTGGCCATCTGACGAGGTGCCTGGTTTTTATCTAAGTCTTCCATATTCCAAGATATGAAACATAGGGGAAAAACTGATTTTACCAGAAGTTATCAGATCCTGCCATGCTGAGCTAGGTTTTATGAGGTTACAATTCTTTCAATTCCTGGGAGAGCTGCCTCATCTCCTTACGAGGTGTGAGATGTTATAGCTTCTGGGACAGTGAGTCTCCAATTGTCTTAGGACAGCTGAGTTATCCTGGCCTAGGTGAGAGAGGCTACACTTTCACAGACTGCTAGGCACCGAACTAGGTGCCTTGGCCTGTCAGTGACCCATAACCAGTCGCATCCATCACTGTGCCTTTCAAGGAGGGAGGGGGGAAGGAATGAGGGGAGAAAATGGGGAAGCTTAACAAAATGGTAGGGCCGCGTCCATCTCTGATGCGCAAGTTTGCGACACTGATCACTTCCCCGAAGTAGTACAATGTTACTATGGTAACATTATACTACTTTGGTCATAGTGCAATATGAAAAAAAAAAATCTTAAAATTTGAAAAAATGTTATAAAAAATAAAATTGAAAAAAATTATCTTTTTTCGTACTGTCACCAGCCAGAGTCCCTGATCACCGCCACACCAATTCTGTGCTGATGCTGTACTGCACTGGTGACAGTAAGTGTAAAAAAAAAAAAAATTGTGAAATTTTTTTAATTTTCTAAAAAATTATGACAAAAAAATTACAACTTCAAAAAATCGCCATGCTTTTTATGAAATACGTTGGACTGTCTACTTTGCAAAAAGGGGTCATTTGAGGGATATCTGTACTGTTCTGGCATTTTTGGGCCTCAAGAAATTACCGTATTTGTCGCTCCATAAGATGCACTTTTTTTCCCCCAAAAAAAGGGGGGAAAATGTAAGTGCATCTTATGGAGCGGCCAGTCCGGTATTTCCGCCACCGTGTCAGAATACCTGGCCGGCCGCTTGGCTCTTTTCTACAGCAGGGCCTTACCTGTTCCTCGGTCCAGCACTGTACAGTCCTCCCACGCTGGCATCTTCCCGCGCCGGTCCCAGAAGACGCTGGGCCATTCACAAATCGTAGTGCTTCTCGCACATGCGCAGTAGGCACACGGCTGTCACAGCTGGGTGCCCACACTAAAGGGAGGACAACTCCGTGGGAGTGGGTACCTGTCAAATTCAGGTACCCGCTCCCCCTCCCTCCCCAAAGGTCTGCAGTCTCTTGGTCATCCCCTGTACTGTCTGCAGTCTCTTGGTCATCCCCTGTACTGTCTGCAGTCTCTTGGTCATCCCCTGTACTGTCTGCGCAGTCTCTTGGTCATCCCCTGTACTGTCTGCGCAGTCTCTTGGTCATCCCCTGTACTGTCTGCGCAGTCTCTTGGTCATCCCCTGTACTGTCTGCGCAGTCTCTTGGTCATCCCCTGTACTGTCTGCGCAGTCTCTTGGTCATCCCCTGTACTGTCTGCGCAGTCTCTTGGTCATCCCCTGTACTGTCTGCGCAGTCTCTTGGTCATCCCCTGTACTGTCTGCGCAGTCTCTTGGTCATCCCCTGTACTGTCTGCGCAGTCTCTTGGTCATCCCCTGTACTGTCTGCGCAGTCTCTTGGTCATCCCCTGTACTGTCTGCGCAGTCTCTTGGTCATCCCCTGTACTGTCTGCGCAGTCTCTTGGTCATCCCCTGTACTGTCTGCGCAGTCTCTTGGTCATCCCCTGTACTGTCTGCGCAGTCTCTTGGTCATCCCCTGTACTGTCTGCGCAGTCTCTTGGTCATCCCCTGTACTGTCTGCGCAGTCTCTTGGTCATCCCCTGTACTGTCTGCGCAGTCTCTTGGTCATCCCCTGTACTGTCTGCGCAGTCTCTTGGTCATCCCCTGTACTGTCTGCGCAGTCTCTTGGTCATCCCCTGTACTGTCTGCGCAGTCTCTTGGTCATCCCCTGTACTGTCTGCGCAGTCTCTTGGTCATCCCCTGTACTGTCTGCGCAGTCTCTTGGTCATCCCCTGTACTGTCTGCGCAGTCTCTTGGTCATCCCCTGTACGGTCTGCGCAGTCTCTTGGTCATCCCCTGTACGGTCTGCGCAGTCTCTTGGTCATCCCCTGTACGGTCTGCGCAGTCTCTTGGTCATCCCCTGTACGGTCTGCGCAGTCTCTTGGTCATCCCCTGTACGGTCTGCGCAGTCTCTTGGTCATCCCCTGTACGGTCTGCGCAGTCTCTTGGTCATCCCCTGTACGGTCTGCGCAGTCTCTTGGTCATCCCCTGTACGGTCTGCGCAGTCTCTTGGTCATCCCCTGTACGGTCTGCGCAGTCTCTTGGTCATCCCCTGTACGGTCTGTGCAGTCTCTTGGTCATCCCCTGTACGGTCTGCGCAGTCTCTTGGTCATCCCCTGTACGGTCTGCGCAGTCTCTTGGTCATCCCCTGTACGGTCTGCGCAGTCTCTTGGTCATCCCCTGTACGGTCTGCGCAGTCTCTTGGTCATCCCCTGTACGGTCTGCGCAGTCTCTTGGTCATCCCCTGTACGGTCTGCGCAGTCTCTTGGTCATCCCCTGTACGGTCTGCGCAGTCTCTTGGTCATCCCCTGTACGGTCTGCGCAGTCTCTTGGTCATCCCCTGTACGGTCTGCGCAGTCTCTTGGTCATCCCCTGTACGGTCTGCGCAGTCTCTTGGTCATCCCCTGTACGGTCTGCGCAGTCTCTTGGTCATCCCCTGTACGGTCTGCGCAGTCTCTTGGTCATCCCCTGTACGGTCTGCGCAGTCTCTTGGTCATCCCCTGTACGGTCTGCGCAGTCTCTTGGTCATCCCCTGTACGGTCTGCGCAGTCTCTTGGTCATCCCCTGTACGGTCTGCGCAGTCTCTTGGTCATCCCCTGTACGGTCTGCGCAGTCTCTTGGTCATCCCCTGTACGGTCTGCGCAGTCTCTTGGTCATCCCCTGTACGGTCTGCGCAGTCTCTTGGTCATCCCCTGTACGGTCTGCGCAGTCTCTTGGTCATCCCCTGTACGGTCTGCGCAGTCTCTTGGTCATCCCCTGTACGGTCTGCGCAGTCTCTTGGTCATCCCCTGTACGGTCTGCGCAGTCTCTTGGTCATCCCCTGTACGGTCTGCGCAGTCTCTTGGTCATCCCCTGTACGGTCTGCGCAGTCTCTTGGTCATCCCCTGTACGGTCTGCGCAGTCTCTTGGTCATCCCCTGTACGGTCTGCGCAGTCTCTTGGTCATCCCCTGTACGGTCTGCGCAGTCTCTTGGTCATCCCCTGTACGGTCTGCGCAGTCTCTTGGTCATCCCCTGTACGGTCTGCGCAGTCTCTTGGTCATCCCCTGTACGGTCTGCGCAGTCTCTTGGTCATCCCCTGTACGGTCTGCGCAGTCTCTTGGTCATCCCCTGTACGGTCTGCGCAGTCTCTTGGTCATCCCCTGTACGGTCTGCGCAGTCTCTTGGTCATCCCCTGTACGGTCTGCGCAGTCTCTTGGTCATCCCCTGTACGGTCTGCGCAGTCTCTTGGTCATCCCCTGTACGGTCTGCGCAGTCTCTTGGTCATCCCCTGTACGGTCTGCGCAGTCTCTTGGTCATCCCCTGTACGGTCTGCGCAGTCTCTTGGTCATCCCCTGTACGGTCTGCGCAGTCTCTTGGTCATCCCCTGTACGGTCTGCGCAGTCTCTTGGTCATCCCCTGTACGGTCTGCGCAGTCTCTTGGTCATCCCCTGTACGGTCTGCGCAGTCTCTTGGTCATCCCCTGTACGGTCTGCGCAGTCTCTTGGTCATCCCCTGTACGGTCTGCGCAGTCTCTTGGTCATCCCCTGTACGGTCTGCGCAGTCTCTTGGTCATCCCCTGTACGGTCTGCGCAGTCTCTTGGTCATCCCCTGTACGGTCTGCGCAGTCTCTTGGTCATCCCCTGTACGGTCTGCGCAGTCTCTTGGTCATCCCCTGTACGGTCTGCGCAGTCTCTTGGTCATCCCCTGTACGGTCTGCGCAGTCTCTTGGTCATCCCCTGTACGGTCTGCGCAGTCTCTTGGTCATCCCCTGTACGGTCTGCGCAGTCTCTTGGTCATCCCCTGTACGGTCTGCGCAGTCTCTTGGTCATCCCCTGTACGGTCTGCGCAGTCTCTTGGTCATCCCCTGTACGGTCTGCGCAGTCTCTTGGTCATCCCCTGTACGGTCTGCGCAGTCTCTTGGTCATCCCCTGTACGGTCTGCGCAGTCTCTTGGTCATCCCCTGTACGGTCTGCGCAGTCTCTTGGTCATCCCCTGTACGGTCTGCGCAGTCTCTTGGTCATCCCCTGTACGGTCTGCGCAGTCTCTTGGTCATCCCCTGTACGGTCTGCGCAGTCTCTTGGTCATCCCCTGTACGGTCTGCGCAGTCTCTTGGTCATCCCCTGTACGGTCTGCGCAGTCTCTTGGTCATCCCCTGTACGGTCTGCGCAGTCTCTTGGTCATCCCCTGTACGGTCTGCGCAGTCTCTTGGTCATCCCCTGTACGGTCTGCGCAGTCTCTTGGTCATCCCCTGTACGGTCTGCGCAGTCTCTTGGTCATCCCCTGCACGGTCTGCGCAGTCTCTTGGTCATCCCCTGCACGGTCTGCGCAGTCTCTTGGTCATCCCCTGCACGGTCTGCGCAGTCTCTTGGTCATCCCCTGCACGGTCTGCGCAGTCTCTTGGTCATCCCCTGCACGGTCTGCGCAGTCTCTTGGTCATCCCCTGCACGGTCTGCGCAGTCTCTTGGTCATCCCCTGCACGGTCTGCGCAGTCTCTTGGTCATCCCCTGCACGGTCTGCGCAGTCTCTTGGTCATCCCCTGCACGGTCTGCGCAGTCTCTTGGTCATCCCCTGCACGGTCTGCGCAGTCTCTTGGTCATCCCCTGCACGGTCTGCGCAGTCTCTTGGTCATCCCCTGCACGGTCTGCGCAGTCTCTTGGTCATCCCCTGCACGGTCTGCGCAGTCTCTTGGTCATCCCCTGCACGGTCTGCGCAGTCTCTTGGTCATCCCCTGCACGGTCTGCGCAGTCTCTTGGTCATCCCCTGCACGGTCTGCGCAGTCTCTTGGTCATCCCCTGCACGGTCTGCGCAGTCTCTTGGTCATCCCCTGCACGGTCTGCGCAGTCTCTTGGTCATCCCCTGCACGGTCTGCGCAGTCTCTTGGTCATCCCCTGCACGGTCTGCGCAGTCTCTTGGTCATCCCCTGCACGGTCTGCGCAGTCTCTTGGTCATCCCCTGCACGGTCTGCGCAGTCTCTTGGTCATCCCCTGCACGGTCTGCGCAGTCTCTTGGTCATCCCCTGCACGGTCTGCGCAGTCTCTTGGTCATCCCCTGCACGGTCTGCGCAGTCTCTTGGTCATCCCCTGCACGGTCTGCGCAGTCTCTTGGTCATCCCCTGCACGGTCTGCGCAGTCTCTTGGTCATCCCCTGCACGGTCTGCGCAGTCTCTTGGTCATCCCCTGCACGGTCTGCGCAGTCTCTTGGTCATCCCCTGCACGGTCTGCGCAGTCTCTTGGTCATCCCCTGCACGGTCTGCGCAGTCTCTTGGTCATCCCCTGCACGGTCTGCGCAGTCTCTTGGTCATCCCCTGCACGGTCTGCGCAGTCTCTTGGTCATCCCCTGCACGGTCTGCGCAGTCTCTTGGTCATCCCCTGCACGGTCTGCGCAGTCTCTTGGTCATCCCCTGCACGGTCTGCGCAGTCTCTTGGTCATCCCCTGCACGGTCTGCGCAGTCTCTTGGTCATCCCCTGCACGGTCTGCGCAGTCTCTTGGTCATCCCCTGCACGGTCTGCGCAGTCTCTTGGTCATCCCCTGCACGGTCTGCGCAGTCTCTTGGTCATCCCCTGCACGGTCTGCGCAGTCTCTTGGTCATCCCCTGCACGGTCTGCGCAGTCTCTTGGTCATCCCCTGCACGGTCTGCGCAGTCTCTTGGTCATCCCCTGCACGGTCTGCGCAGTCTCTTGGTCATCCCCTGCACGGTCTGCGCAGTCTCTTGGTCATCCCCTGCACGGTCTGCGCAGTCTCTTGGTCATCCCCTGCACGGTCTGCGCAGTCTCTTGGTCATCCCCTGCACGGTCTGCGCAGTCTCTTGGTCATCCCCTGCACGGTCTGCGCAGTCTCTTGGTCATCCCCTGCACGGTCTGCGCAGTCTCTTGGTCATCCCCTGCACGGTCTGCGCAGTCTCTTGGTCATCCCCTGCACGGTCTGCGCAGTCTCTTGGTCATCCCCTGCACGGTCTGCGCAGTCTCTTGGTCATCCCCTGCACGGTCTGCGCAGTCTCTTGGTCATCCCCTGCACGGTCTGCGCAGTCTCTTGGTCATCCCCTGCACGGTCTGCGCAGTCTCTTGGTCATCCCCTGCACGGTCTGCGCAGTCTCTTGGTCATCCCCTGCACGGTCTGCGCAGTCTCTTGGTCATCCCCTGCACGGTCTGCGCAGTCTCTTGGTCATCCCCTGCACGGTCTGCGCAGTCTCTTGGTCATCCCCTGCACGGTCTGCGCAGTCTCTTGGTCATCCCCTGCACGGTCTGCGCAGTCTCTTGGTCATCCCCTGCACGGTCTGCGCAGTCTCTTGGTCATCCCCTGCACGGTCTGCGCAGTCTCTTGGTCATCCCCTGCACGGTCTGCGCAGTCTCTTGGTCATCCCCTGCACGGTCTGCGCAGTCTCTTGGTCATCCCCTGCACGGTCTGCGCAGTCTCTTGGTCATCCCCTGCACGGTCTGCGCAGTCTCTTGGTCATCCCCTGCACGGTCTGCGCAGTCTCTTGGTCATCCCCTGCACGGTCTGCGCAGTCTCTTGGTCATCCCCTGCACGGTCTGCGCAGTCTCTTGGTCATCCCCTGCACGGTCTGCGCAGTCTCTTGGTCATCCCCTGCACGGTCTGCGCAGTCTCTTGGTCATCCCCTGCACGGTCTGCGCAGTCTCTTGGTCATCCCCTGCACGGTCTGCGCAGTCTCTTGGTCATCCCCTGCACGGTCTGCGCAGTCTCTTGGTCATCCCCTGCACGGTCTGCGCAGTCTCTTGGTCATCCCCTGCACGGTCTGCGCAGTCTCTTGGTCATCCCCTGCACGGTCTGCGCAGTCTCTTGGTCATCCCCTGCACGGTCTGCGCAGTCTCTTGGTCATCCCCTGCACGGTCTGCGCAGTCTCTTGGTCATCCCCTGCACGGTCTGCGCAGTCTCTTGGTCATCCCCTGCACGGTCTGCGCAGTCTCTTGGTCATCCCCTGCACGGTCTGCGCAGTCTCTTGGTCATCCCCTGCACGGTCTGCGCAGTCTCTTGGTCATCCCCTGCACGGTCTGCGCAGTCTCTTGGTCATCCCCTGCACGGTCTGCGCAGTCTCTTGGTCATCCCCTGCACGGTCTGCGCAGTCTCTTGGTCATCCCCTGCACGGTCTGCGCAGTCTCTTGGTCATCCCCTGCACGGTCTGCGCAGTCTCTTGGTCATCCCCTGCACGGTCTGCGCAGTCTCTTGGTCATCCCCTGCACGGTCTGCGCAGTCTCTTGGTCATCCCCTGCACGGTCTGCGCAGTCTCTTGGTCATCCCCTGCACGGTCTGCGCAGTCTCTTGGTCATCCCCTGCACGGTCTGCGCAGTCTCTTGGTCATCCCCTGCACGGTCTGCGCAGTCTCTTGGTCATCCCCTGCACGGTCTGCGCAGTCTCTTGGTCATCCCCTGCACGGTCTGCGCAGTCTCTTGGTCATCCCCTGCACGGTCTGGGCAGTCTCTCTGGTCATCCCCTGCACGGTCTGGGCAGTCTCTCTGGTCATCCCCTGCACGGTCTGGGCAGTCTCTCTGGTCATCCCCTGCACGGTCTGGGCAGTCTCTCTGGTCATCCCCTGCACGGTCTGGGCAGTCTCTCTGGTCATCCCCTGCACGGTCTGGGCAGTCTCTCTGGTCATCCCCTGCACGGTCTGGGCAGTCTCTCTGGTCATCCCCTGCACGGTCTGGGCAGTCTCTCTGGTCATCCCCTGCACGGTCTGGGCAGTCTCTCTGGTCATCCCCTGCACGGTCTGGGCAGTCTCTCTGGTCATCCCCTGCACGGTCTGGGCAGTCTCTCTGGTCATCCCCTGCACGGTCTGGGCAGTCTCTCTGGTCATCCCCTGCACGGTCTGGGCAGTCTCTCTGGTCATCCCCTGCACGGTCTGGGCAGTCTCTCTGGTCATCCCCTGCACGGTCTGGGCAGTCTCTCTGGTCATCCCCTGCACGGTCTGGGCAGTCTCTCTGGTCATCCCCTGCACGGTCTGGGCAGTCTCTCTGGTCATCCCCTGCACGGTCTCGGCAGTCTCTCTGGTCATCCCCTGCACGGTCTCGGCAGTCTCTCTGGTCATCCCCTGCACGGTCTCGGCAGTCTCTCTGGTCATCCCCTGCACGGTCTCGGCAGTCTCTCTGGTCATGAATATTTTTTTTTCTTTTTTTTTTTTCTCCTCTAAAACTTAGGCGCGTCTTATGGAGCAAAAAATACGGTAGATTGGCTGTCAGTACTTCAGGATTGATCTATTTTCAGATATATCCCATAGTTTGTGAACTCTATAACTTTCCTACAGACTAAATAATAAATACTGATTTGAGTTATTTTCACCAAAGAAATGTAGCAGAATACATCTTGGCCTAAATTTATGAAGAACAATTATTTATTTGCAAACTTTTATAACAGAAACCAAGAAAAACGTGTTGTGGTGTTTGTTTTTTTTTTTTTTTAATTTTTGAGCTTTTTTTTGTTTTAGAAAAAAAATAAAAACCCCAGTGGTGATTAAAAACCAGCAAAAGAAAGCTCTAGTTGTGTGACTAAAATTATAAAATTTGTCTGGGTCCAGTGTTGCATGACCGTGCAATTGTCATTCAAAGTGTGAGAGCGCTGAAACCTGAAAATTGGCCTGGGTAAGAAGGGGGTAAAAGAGCCTGGTGTTGAAATGGTTAATAGCAAAAAGTCAATTATATATATATATTTTATTTTCCAAAATTTTTTTTTTGTTTTATAGTGCAATAAAAAAAAAACCGCACAGGCAATCAAATACCACCGAAAGAAAGCTCTATTTGTTGGGGGGAAAAAAGGACATAAATTTAATTTGGGTGCAGCGTTGCATGGCCGCGCAATTGTTAAAGTAATGCAGCAATGTATTGCAAAAAATGGCCTAGTCAGGAAGGGGGGTAAATCCTTGGAGGGCAAGTGGTTAACAACAACTTTAACAATGTAACCATGTGATTGCATAGCGATCACATGATCTCCCAGTCACTCAATGTGGCCGGAACCATAATCTGCTGTGTCCACACGCTCTGCACGCCCCAGTGGGCGTGCTTGTGCCAGGCAACGTATTGTTACTTTACAGAGCCTGGCTGTGCCACTCGTTTACAGTGAAAGTACTGTGGGTGGAAAGTGGTTAAAATTGTACACCTTTTGCTTAAATGGTTGCCAGTTTCTTATGCTAGCTATACACAACTGGATTTCTTGATCGTTGATTCTTCCATCCACATGAACAGTGGAATCTGCACTGCCGGCTGTTATCTGATGCATTGATTGTTAGGCCAGTAAATTTCCAATCGGCTCAGTCTATTTTGAGATCGATTTATGTCAAGCTGCATGATGCTTATAGAGACAACTCACGGTTTTTTGTTTTTCCAATGGAGCCGAAATCAGCCATAATGTGAGCTATCTATAGCTAGCTTTAAGCCCTTGTTCAAACCTGTGCAATTTCACGCTTGTTAGATTACCCTTGTTTTCTATAGAGTCCATTTACACATCTGCTTTTCTCTTCTGTGTGTCTTCGAAAAAACTTCAGGTGCTTTTTTTGGTGCAACATTCTTGGCTCCATAGACTTCAGTGGGAATACATGAAAGTGCATTAAAAAAACTTGAAAATTGTATGAAAATACAAAGGCACCAGTGTGAATCTAGCAAAGAGAAATGTATTGCCATCTCATTTAGTGTAATTACTGAACTGTATGGCAACATGAGCACTTCTTGCATGACAACTTCACTTCTAATACCGTTGTGGATATTGCAATCTAGTTGAAACCGATATCAACTTTACAGTTGTTGCTGGAATCAGTTGACCATTTCAAATATCGCATCTTAACAAAATGTCTTTCCACACTCTGCTTGCCTCATCCCACCCCCTAGCTTTCTTTGGAATAAGGTGGACATATTTGGGGTCTCTTTTGACTGCAGCTTTTTAAACAGATTGGCTGTGTTGTGTTGAATTTATGCAGTGTATGGGATTTGTTTCTGAATTGCACTGCAACCATTCTCTACATTAAAGGATAAGTTCACCTTTTGGAAAAAAAAATAATAAATGCACATTTTTTTTTTTTTTGCAGGTAAACAAATATGCATTTATTATTTTTGTCTACAGGAGCCTAAAAAGCATTGCACCAGCGATCAGTAGATCGCTGATGCCATGCAGGTCTTCTGCAGACCTGTCAGACTATCTGCTTGCTGTACAGGATGCACAAGCAAGCATATATTCTGACAGGAAGCTTCAGTGAACTACTATGGCATTCCACAGCACCGTGGTAGTTCATTGAAAACTACAAGCCCACAGCCGCTAAGGCTGTTGGGACTTGCAGTTCATTCATGAAAGTCCGTGAATGAATGATGCGGTTGTGTGGGCAGAGCCCTGCACGGCCTCACTGTTTTCAAATTTGACAGATAGCACATGGAGACGTCTCCCGGCACATGGAGACGTCTCCCGGCACATGGAGACGTCTCCCGGCACATGGAGACGTCTCCCGGCACATGGAGACGTCTCCCGGCACATGGAGACGTCTCCCGGCACATGGAGACGTCTCCCGGCACATGGAGACGTCTCCCGGCACATGGAGACGTCTCCCGGCACATGGAGACGTCTCCCGGCACATGGAGACGTCTCCCGGCACATGGAGACGTCTCCCGGCACATGGAGACGTCTCCCGGCACATGGAGACGTCTCCCGGCTCTATCCTTCAGAGGGAAGGGAGGCTGCGGCTATGGGAACAGGTGAGATCTTACTGGCAAGATGTGGTAAGTACAACCTCCCTGAACAGTGACATGCACATACTATATGGTGTGTGAACAGTAAAGGAGTTTTCCACTGCCTGGAGAAGAAAGAGACCCTCTCCAGGAGCTCAGCCAAGCTACAGGATTCACGGGTCAAAGGAGGTATGAGGCTACTGTAAAATTACTGTAGGGCTGAGTTGCTCTGCCTTTTGCAACCTGATGCAGCTTTGGGTTGAAAAATTACTTAAATCAATTTGATTTTCTTAATACACAACAGAAACCGCTCTTTGTCTTAACTCATATCAACCCAGTAAATGACTTGGTTTCTAAGAATTCATTTTGAAAGGGTTCAGTGAATTTAGTGGGAAATGTGCTGGTGTCATCAGATGTGAGCCCAGAACAGGAATCTGTAGGACTTGTTAATCACTTTCTGCTTGTTGTCTGACCTTTTATTTTCAAAATAAACCCTTTGTCCCTGGTGCACCTGGACATTAACTGTAACTCTATCCTGATGCAGCCATTGAAGAAGGTAAAATGTGATTATTTGTTCCTTGTCTAATCCATACCAGAATATTCCATGCTATGAGCTACACTAAACAATTGAGCTCTTTGTATTGGCTATGCCTTTTTGAATATTTATATTTTACTCTTCTTTTCCAGTGAAGGCCACAATGCCAATATGGGTGGTGCTGTTGTCTCGAATAATAATGAAGGAAAAACAGACCACAAAGGTGAGTGTTGAGTAACCAATCATATTCAGTCTTGGCTCCTATTGGGTGGCCTCCATGATGCTTCTTCTCTTCAGTAAATGATCAAGCTTTCATATACAGTAAGAGAAATGTGAAACTCCAGATGACAAAGCATAGTAGGCATTCAGAACAGTTTGATGTACCATATGTTAACATAGGGTTACCAATATTCGACAATTTCACAAAAACTGGCTAGGGTGAGAGGGTCAAGGGAGAGAGAAAAGGTAAAGGAGGGAGTGATAATCGCACACATGGGGCAACTTGCAAGTGAAATCTCCATGATGTTTCTGAAAAGTATTCTTCATGTCCATCTAGGTGTACTTATCTTTGATTCCAATTATTGGAGGAGTACTGCTGGCCACTGTTACTGAAATCTCCTTTGACATGTGGGGTCTGATCAGCGCTCTTGCTGCCACTCTGTGTTTTTCTCTGCAAAACATCTTCTCCAAGAAGGTAAGTGTGTAGATGTCCATGTTTTTTTTGGGGCTTTTTTTTCACTTCATTGACTATTCACTCTGCCTGTAAGGCTTGGTTCATGCTAATGCTGGTGTGTGCGCATTCCTGCATGTCGCGTGAAGGGCAGCCCATTCATTTCAACTCAAGAAACATGCTAAATGGCAATGCATTTCTCTGCGTGTCAGAAAAGTGCATGAAATCACTTTCAACACAGTAAGGTGAACCTTGCCCAAAGGAGAGTAGGGGAATTGGCAGATGTATTCTGTATTTTAAAATGCAGCAATTTGATTGCTGTATATTTTAACTGTATGATAAGGATTTAAGATTTTATTTTAAGTCAAATAGTAAAATTATACAAAACCTTGTTTAAAGTGGTTGAAAAGGCAGAGCATTTTTTTTATTCTAATGCAGGGGTGCTCAACCTTTTGAAGAGCGAGGGCTACTTAAGTAATTTGGTAACTGGTCACGGGCCACAATGAACTATGATGTTTTACTGCCCCCCAAACCACAAGTGTAAATGAGCCCTTACTGTCTTGGGCACCCCACAAGGCTGCTTTCACACTGATGTGCTGCACTTTACCCACCCCGTGGGTACATTGCACCTGAAGCTTTCCTGCAGGTTAGCTGCACTGAGCCATAGACTTCTATTATATCTAGCGGTTGTGGTGTGCTTTCAGAAAGCACACCAAACTTGCAGGATATAATAGAAGTCTATGGTTCACTGCAGCTAACCCCGCAGGAAAGCTGCAGGTGCACTGCGCTGCACCTGCAGATCAGTGTGAAAGCAGCCTAAATACCCTTTTTTATAAGTGCTAATATGCAAAAGCTCAATATATATGTTTAATACACTGACCTTTTCCTCTTTCATCTTCTGCTGGCATCGCTCTCCAGGCTTCTAGAAAGAAAGAGGTCCCAGGAAAAGTTCACTTGGTATCACTCCACCTGGGACAAGAGCCAGTGCTACAGAGGAAGCATCAGCTTATGCAGCTTCTGCTCCCTCTGTGGCTGGCTGCTTCCTCCGCTGCTGGTGCCCACTCCATGCACTCTGATGCTCTGTATTGGTGAGCAAGAAAGCCGTTGATCGTGATCTGGGCTTGCTGACCCACCATTTCAGAGCAAGGGCTTGTGCTTCCCTAGTTTGAGGTCGTGGGCCACACCAGAGGGCTCCGCAGGCCACAGGTTGAGCACCCCTGCCTTAATGCATTATCTGCATTAAGGTGAAAAAACTTTTTATCAGCCCCCTCTAAATACTTACCTGAGTCCAATCGTGATCCAGTGCTGTACCTGAGCTCTGTCTTGCTCTCTCCTCACTGGCCAAGGAGGCAGCAGCAAGAGATGCACTGTGCGTGACAGTAGATGCACACAGTTCAGCTCAGGATCAAGCCTGTTCGAGTGCCCCTATAGCAAGCTGCTTGCTATGTGGGCAATCAGAAGGGAAGAGGAGCTAGGAGCACCAGCGTAGGACCCCAGAAGAGGAGGTTTGGGGCTCTCTGTGTGCAAAACCGTTGCACAGAGCAGCTAAGTATAATGTGTTTATTAAAAAAAAAATTAACCTTTATAATCACTTTAATATGGATATTTAAAGGCAAAAAAATAAATTGTTATAGAATAGAAAATTTTAATTCACAAGTACTATATGTACTGTTTGCAGAGATATTAATGATTAACAGCATGGAATCCTAAAGAAGGGTGTGTCAGCTTATAATACAGGTGACTGGAGACTTATCGTTATTACACACCAGACATTAATACACTTGTCTGGCAGTTGCTACAAAAGAAGTCCAGTTCTATTAGTCAAAAAAACTGCATGGAGTTGGAATTTAGTTTAGAGAGATCTCAATAAGTGTTTTTTTAAAGGATAAGTTTACCTTTTCTGACACATTGTGCCCATATTCAGGGTGTAACATGTTAGCGCTGCAGCTGCCCCCGCTGTGACAGCAGACCGGGGATCTTCTCATGTCTTGTCACAATTCAAAAAAGAGCCCCACATGGCTGCTTCATTCATTCACAGAATTTTGTGAATGGAAAACTAAAAGTCCCGACAGATTTTGCGGCTCTTGGCTTGTAGTGCTCAGTGAACTACGACGAGCGCTGTGGTAGTTCATTCTCTCTTCCTGTCTGTGTGTATCTGCCTGTTCGTAAGAGGTAAGAGTAGATCGATTTACAGACCTGTCTGCAGGAGTCCAGCATGGTACTCGTGATCTGCGGATTGTGGGTGCAATGCTTTCTAGGCTCCTAGTGTAAAAAAAAATGCACATTTTTTGCAAAGGTGAATTTATCCTTGAAATGTAATTATTTCATGCCTTTTGTGCTTTATATGTTCTCCTGTTGCATAATCCATCTTAATTATGCAACATTCGATTTACCGTCAAATTGTTAAACTGGCATAAGTAAAAGAGTTTTTTTTTTTTTTTTTTTTTTTAACTCAATAGGTGCTTCGTGATTCCCGGATACATCATCTAAGATTACTGAACCTTCTAGGATGTCATGCTGTATTTTTCATGATACCTACATGGGTTTTACTGGACCTTTCATCCTTCTTAGTGGAGAGTGATCTGGTAAATTGACAGTTTCCTATTTTGCTTTATTGATGTAAACATTTTACTTATTTATTGCTGCTAAGTCAGGGATCACACCTGTGTATTGTGCTAAGCTAGACCATTTACTTAGGGCTTTCAGTGCATCCCAGCATAGCCAAAACAGCACCAAACCTTTTTTTTTTTTTTCCCCTAATTCAATGCTTCGTTCACTCCAGCACAGATACATTGGCTTACTGTGTTGGACTGCCATTTAGAAAGAGTGGCACCATAATTCTTTAAAACATGCTGTAATCCCAATCCAACGCTTTTATGCCTCTTGGGACAATCTAATTGCAGTAATGTTTCTTGTGTAGGTGGGTAGTGGCCTTGAGTAATTTTTTTTTTTTTTCTCCAAATCTCCCAGAAACTTAAATATAAACCTTATTTGGTTAATTCCATAAAGTGTAGATGCAAATCCTTTTGTGTATTTAAAGTTTATGCTGTGAGAATGAAGGAAAAGCAATCCTTCCCTGGTTTGTTTTATATATTGCAAGAATTTTAGCAAACATTGTTGTCCTAATTGCTGCCATTTGTATATAATTCTAATCCCTTCCTACCTCCTGTAACAAATTCTTGCTCTGGAGTACTGCGTAGGATGGGTTTTCCTGCTGTGGAGACATGGTTAGTCCCAGTTTTTTAACAAGAGATTAACTGATGGGTAATACCAAGGAGCCAATCATTTGAGCAGCAAATGTTTTTCTAGGTGCATACAGAGCCCTCTCTACAAGGAAGCCAAGTGTTGTTTTTTTTTTTTTTTTTTTTACACTTGGGCTTACCATGTGGCGTTGCTTACCTTGTCCTTCGCTCCCGCGATGTGTCCCCGGCCATCTCCTCTGGCCGATGCCGGCATCCGGCTTCCGTGTTCCGGTCCCTGTAACGTCGGGACGTACGGGGGCCGGAACCGGCTGCAATTTGAAAATGTCATTTTTTTAAAAACGATTATTACATAGCAAAACATTGCTGTTTCAAAGCATTTCACATTCATTTTGTCCCTACTGCTTTGTCCTGTGCCTTGCCTGCATTTTGACTGTACAGCACAGCAAAGTAATGCAAAGCAGCATGACTCCATAGTAAAATACAAACCGCATATAATGTAAAACCGCACACAACCCTTTAATCACCCCAAATGTTAACCCCTTCCTGCCCAATGTCAGTTTTTTTTATTAGCACTGATCACTGTATTATTGTCATTGGGATGTCAGTGGCAGTCAGTTTCCACCCAGTGTCAGACCGCCTGCCGCAGTCCCGCTGTAAGACGCTGGTCGCCGCCATTACTAGTATAAAAAAATAACAATTCCAGTGTGTTTATATACCGCCATTTTGTAGACTCTATAACTTTCACGTAAACCAATTAATTTACATGTATTGGATTTTTTTTTAGCAGATATAGCAGAATACATTTTGGCCTAAATTTATGAAGAAATTTTGATCAAATGGCACTGAAAGCTCTATTTGTGGGGACGTAAATGTCATTTATGTACAGCATTGCATGACTGCGCAATTGTCAACTAAAGTAACACAGCACCGTATCACAAAAAATGGCCTGGTCAGGAAGGGGGGGTAAATCCTCTGGAGGGCAAGTGGTTAAATCAGTTAAAACCAAAGTGGAGTTACCGTTTAAACAGAATTGCAGAATATTTACATGATGCATTACAGTGCTACTTTGTGATTAATGGTATTTTGCCTAAAGGTCACATCACATAAGTATCTAGTTGTCACAAAATCACATTTTAAAACTGTTCTTCCTAAAAATAAAAACATTAAAAGGCAGCAGCTGCACATTTTTTAATTAAAAGGACACTTAACTGTCCAGGGATGCAGCACTGTCCTCACCTGAGATTCGCTCTTCAGCCACCTTCTGTTCCAGGCACTGGCATGTTTACTTTGGGAAGCCAGCTGTGGCTGCTTGCTGCTCTGTAAAAACTTGACTCATGCTGCACTGTGAATGGCCCCACAGCTTTATGGGACTTGTGGCATGTCCCTGAAGGCTGCAGGGGTAGGCGGGAGCCTGAACGTCCGCTCGTACCACCAAGGCCTTTCGATGGAGCCCGCTGCACAAACCCCACCCCCCTCCCCCCCAAACAAAATAATGCCAACACTTTGGGGGGGGGGAGGCACAGACAAGTGGAACCTTCCCTTTAAACCCCTGTTTTTGGAGAATAATCAAGGCTGCTACTTCTCCCCATCAACTGAAAATACCTACCGCTTGGCTACCTCCTGCTTTTAGTATTTTTAATTGTGAAAAGAGGCAGAAAAAACTGGTTCTTAACATGTTGTAGCTTAGTAGCTCAAAAGATTGAATCCAAAGCATCATCTGGATAGCCAGGCAGCTAGCATATTCAGAGAGGTGAGTGATAATATCCTTCATATCTCTCTGACAGGTGTACTTTAAAATTCACCTGTGTAGCCTTTCAAGGTTTAAACCTAGCAGTTTAGCCTGTGACTCATAAACAGTAAAAGATGAACTGCATCCAATAATTTCAGCTCATTAACCAATGTCCTTAGTTACACCCAAACAGAAAATAGGTTGATGCTACAAGCAATAAGTGAGACTGAAAATTCTTTAAATGGCTTCTGTAATGGAATGGTTATCCTATGACTTGTTTGGGGATATTTGTGGAAGGGAGTGGACAAGTGCTGCAATACATATATTAATAATTCACTCATGAATTTTATGTTCGACAAAGACTGTTCCAATGCTGTGCCCGAAGAAGTCTGACAAAAACACTATTTTACTGCTTTAAGGAAATCTTTCCTGTGAGAATTATGGAGGCTATCATTACTGATCTTTCTAGCTAGCTCAGACATAGACGATTATTACTTTTCCCTGAGTTCCTGGATCTGCATACTTGTTCCAGGTTAGGGACTCAGACAGTATTAAAGCTATAGAGTCAGCATAAGAGCATGGTAACTAGCCTTTTCAGAATTCATACACCATTCTTTTAACAAAACAGATATTTCCATTATTAGGTGTTAACAAGATGATTCAATCACATGCTTCTTGTCTCTGATCTGTGTGTTTTTGTTCCCAGAACACCAGTTACCTGCTTTATCTGTTACCAAGGGGCTAATGTTTCTGGATTTTTAATTTATCATTGCTGAGAATTAAAGTGTTACTAAACTCATGACTCTTCATTCACTGTATCTGGTCTCCCACAGTACACAGAACATGGCAATGCAATTATTTCAGTAAATATAAACTGCTGAATACCTTTTCTCATCAGCAGTTAGAGCAGTCTTGTGACTTCTATTAGAGTCCAGCTGAGCACTGGTTTAAAGCTTGTAGGAGGAGTTTTCATTCTGCTCTGACTGAGGCTTCATACCCACTGACCTTCTGTCTGGACAGTGCTAATTGGCCTTGTGCTTGACCGCATTTTTTTCTTCCAAAGAAGAAAAAAAAAGTCTAGCTATACACACTAAACTGAGCAAGCACATAGTGCTTCCTAGAGCTCTGTACTATTAGCAGATGGATTGGAGGCAGTAAAAGAAATGGGAGGATTAGAGAGAATGGGATCAAACAGACTTTTTACACAATGCGGAGGATTAACCTCTTAGATTCCACAGTGAGTATAACAAGCATGCTTTGCTGCATATACAGACTGATTTGTACAGTTGTGGGTTTAGCAAAAACTTTGAGATGGATAGATCTTTCCAGTGGATTTCTCAAGAATTAAATGGTTCCAGTGGTAGATTCCATTTCCCACCATCTACCAAAACTGAAATCTTAGTTTCTTAGTGATAATATTTAAATGTTTTTAAATAACTTTTTCTTCTATTTGTTTTGGGTTAATGTCTTGCACTTCATTCTTCTGCTTGTCATCCTCTACAGAGCTCCATATCTCAGTGGTCATGGACACTTCTACTCCTGGTGATCAGCGGGACTTGTAACTTTGCCCAGAACCTGATTGCCTTCAGCATCCTTAATCTTATAAGCCCTCTAAGTTATTCTGTAGCCAATGCAACAAAAAGGATCATGGTTATTACAGTCTCTCTTCTAATGCTTCGCAATCCTGTGACTGGCACTAATGTTTTGGGCATGATGACTGCAATTCTTGGAGTATTTCTATATAACAAGGTGAGTGGTCCCCTATAAACCTTTATTTTGTTGGTTAAATGGAATCTGTAGGCACTAGATGTTTTATCTATAGATGAATCTACCTAATGGGGTTCTAACGTTTTTAAATTTTCTAACGTTTATCCAAAAGTTTAAAAAAGTTTTGCTTTACATACGCTTTTAAGGTAAACATTCCTGACATTTTTTACAAAGCTGAAGGACATTTTCACTGGAGTTTCCCTTTCCCTGTACCTGCTCACATGCTGTTGCATGACCACTGTTCATTGTTTTTCAGGCCAAATATGATGCTAACCAAGAGGCAAAGAAGCAGTTGCTTCCTCTTTCCTCCGGAGAGCTTCAAGGCTTGGATCACCACCGTGAACATCCAGAGAAGCTACAGAATGGCATGGCTTCTTTCACTCCTGGAAGAGACTATCAGTATAGTCGGACAAATATACTGACTGATCATTTTCAGTATAGTCGACAGAACCACCCGAATGCACACAATCGATATGATGTTTGAAGCATCTTCTCATTGCTACCTATTCAGCGTTTCCCCTATTTCACTTCACATCACTCTTCATCAAGAAAAGGCCAAACGTTTCATACTTGTACTGATTATTGATTACAGTATGATTTCTTGCTTGTCCATCGGAAGCGGTGGAGATGCAATATAGGCTTACCTTTTAGGGCATGATCAAGGCTTTGTCTTTTTTGTTCAGCCCGTAATTCTTCTGTATCGAGGCTATAAGATAAGTGGGGCGGTGCTGGATTTAGACTTAATTGCACCATCTTCGGCTCCTTTTTGGTTGTGCATTTCTGCTCTCCCCACATACTCAGAAGTATTGGAACCCTTAGGCTGCTGCATGCAAATGAGTCTTCAGCCTTTCTAAGAAGAGCATTATCTTCTTTGTCTACTCCTGGCAACCGCACACTGCAATATGCACATGACATGTAAGAAACGGGCTAATTTTTGGACTATAAAGATGTACATTTGGATTGAAAAGTGGTTGTGATATTCCCTAAATTTTATTCATATGAATCTGGTTATTATGGAACTCATCCAGTGTAACAAATCATCGTTTCTGGGCAGGTATCTGAAAACCGTTTTGCAATCAGTCTGTTGCCAACTAAATTTTCCAGTACACTGTAGAAATTGTCAGGTTTTATCATTTTGTGTAATACTTCCATATGTTGCAAATGTAGACTGGCACAGGTTTTGCCGTTTTAAGACTGTAGAAAAGGTCCATAGGAGGTTGTGTAATGAAGGCAGTGCAGTTACAGTATGCGACCAATCCTATTTTGGCTTTGGTCTACATTAGGTTTGTTCTTCCTTGTAGTAAGTTGGCTTTGTGGCATTGGGGAACAGTTATAATCACATATATAAACCATGTAGATAACCCCTGTGCTTGGAGCATGTGCACCACTTTTTTAAAGCTACTTTGAAGGTAAAAATGTTCTAACAGTACTGTGTAGCAACTCGTATAGATACTCCTTTTGCCTTTTGTATAGATACTCTGCAGCATGCTCACTGTAAAAAAAGAAAAGACCCATCTGTATAATTTGATACCTGTTTTTTGAAAAGGTCACCCAGGCAAAGAAACTTCTAAAATGGAGTATATATACACTCTGAGGGAGCATTATGCAGCTGTATTCACATGGTTATGGTAAAGGTAAGGCGGGTATTAGCATTTTTTTTTAACACTGCATGACATTTTTAAACCCCCTCAGGGATGTTAAGGGTAATTTTTAATCTTTTATTTGTTGCCCCTAACACCAAATGAGGAAACATATTCAAGTGAAGTTTAGAAAATGGAACCAAGCCCTTTTTTTTTTTTTTTTATATATGCAAAGCCCCTTTTTAATGGTTACCTGTGTTACTCTTGTCCATGTCCAATTATATGTTTAGATATTAAGTAGGTTTTTTTAAAAAGAAACCTTTAGAAGGGATGACATCAATTCGGAAATGAGCTGCACAATGAGATGAGGGTGGTAAGAGCATGGTGGTAAAAGCAACTGTAATACTGTAGCTATAGTTTATGCTGAAAAACTGGCTTTATTCATCATTGAGGGAAACAGGAATTCAGAAATGTTTGGGTTTTACTACCGCATACAAAAGATTGGGATGCTGGCAAAGAGAATTTAGTTAGTACTTGTGCAACTCTTCTACCCAGGGTGCCTCGTTTTTTTTTTTTGCTAGTGTCCTAGGGGGCTGGATGCCTTTTTTTTCTTTTAATTTTTCCGAATTGTTTTTTCCTAAATTTATTGGATTTTTTTCCTGAGTTTTCAATCAAGGTCAATACACAGCTGCTTGAGTTGATCTCTATTTATCCGCTATCCAGATCAGCATGTTCTCAGCACTAACTTTGGAAGCCATACCTGCAATTTGCTGGACTGGACATGTGGGGCTAGCCAGGAATGCAACCTTTGAGCTCTGAACTATGCATTGTGGCACTTTCCATACATTTGCGTACTGCTTTAGTTACCCATGGAGAGCTTTCTGGGTCCAGAGCTGTGGTACAGCCCCAGGTGTGACCCTGAATTTGAACACTCAGGCTGGCTGGGCTGAAGCACTGGGAGCTACCACACTGTTTGCAACTCTGGGTGCCTTTTTTTTTTAGAATTCTGACTGCTGCTTTTATTGCAGTAAGGGCTAAGGCTTGAGGGATTGATCACTGATGTCATCTGCTAAGTGGAAAGTGGTATTTTGGCTAAATTGCAGGAAAGACAGCACAAAGCACAGAGGAAGTAGCATCTGGCTGATGCTTCTCTTTCTGAAGCATCACATGGAACTCTATCATATAGTGAAACCAGTGCAGCGCTACAAACCATAAAACCAACCTAAATCCAAATGTGTTAAAGAGAAATTTTTATACATTGTAATAAAAAGTCCAAACCCTTTTCTTTTGTGGTGTTCCCTTCCTCCTGTGATCAAAGTGCTTCAAACACAAAAGTGCATAATTCCACCACCAGATGTCTGCTCACCTACAGCAGTGTGACATCACATATGTTTGGTCTAACTGCACTTTTAATGCCACAATGGACACCGAAGATCAACTTGATGGATTTCAGCTGTAAACACCTCATTCAGAGTACACCTTTTACCACTAATTAACCTCATAAATAAAAAAACAAAAAACTTCACAGTGCGTAAAACTTAAAACATTTTATTGCCAAAAAACTATCCAAATGCGCACTCACATGTATGAGGTGCCTGACCACACAAAGTATGAAAAGCCTCTGTTATTGCTCAGCAATCTGGAGAAGCTGTGCCGTGAGGAGTCAGCTAGAATAAAATTGCAGCAGTATGCCCTCCAATGTAGTCATCTTTTCATATACGAATAAACATAAACCGCAAATGCCGTATTGCTCACCGGCTAAGATGACAGTATGTTCTCCGGTCTAGATGGATATCGGTATGCTTTGCGTACTCTGGCAAAATGCATGGGTAGCCGATGAGCTGGCCAGGGAACATCTGGTTCATGTTCCCTTTAAGGTACATCATCTCATCAAACCTGCTCTTGGCACTAGCATTATTAGTAATGCCACAAATGGGCAGAGTGTATTGCAGAGCCTAATTCCCACTTGGGTTGTAGGGTCCAAAGCCAGAGGACTGCTAACCCCTCTGATACTTACGAATGAACGAACACGAAGCTTCTACAATCTGGGGGTCTGTGTGTACTTTTGAACAGGTCCTTGCATAGTCTGTTTCACTGTCATTTGGGTGCTGAGGACACCACTTTTAGCCCAATGGCTTAACCATCTGTGTGTGTGTGGCATCTCTTTGAGTAGCCTTTCATCTCCTTCTATGTGTTCCTGCACTCGGCAGTGTTTTCCTAGGTCTGCCTGAGTTCCCCACATCTTGGCAGTCCCTGCTTCTGTGCAGGTTGGAACATGGCCTATAAAGTTGTATCCCATCCAGAATTTCAATGCCTTATTCAGGAGTTTTGCACTCTCATGAGCTACTGCATCCGTCTCAGTTGTCGGTATCTCTCAAGCTTCCCTCCTCTAAAAGGTAGGGGGACCCCTTAACTAGCAAGTCAGCCGAGATCAGATCTTACTTGTTTTCTTCACTAGCAAGCACATGACCCCTCAGTGCTCTTTGGAAACCATTAAAAAGCACTGCTATTTCTTTTGCCATTGGTCCTTACATGAAACTAGTGCCCATCCATAGTACCCTCATTGTGGGGCACTTAGATGACCCGCCATAGAAAAAAACCCCAAAAAGGGTCAGCTTCTGAATGCTTGTAGTTAGAAGTCTGAGCCCCACACCTGTGAGCTGCAGGTGTGTGGTGATGTTAACACTTGTTTACAGGTGAGGCTGTTTAGCCTCGCAAAGGAAATGTACGTCCTGTGGATCAGGGCGCTCTCCCCTCCTGTCATGGATATTTCCATTCCTTCCACTTTAGGGACTGGTAGAGGATTAAGACAACATCCTCTTGTTCTGATCTTCCCCTCTTTCAGCTCTCCAACGCTTTCTGGGAGCCTAGACTTGAGGAGAGACATTGTGATCCTTCCCCTTTTGACCAAGAAGTCCCTGGTTTTGACTTATCCTGTGTCTTAGTTTCTTTGCAGCAGTTTCTCCTTACCGCAGAGAGTCTCCATTATTTTATTTTATTTTATTTTTTTTTTACTGGAGTATACCCATCTCTGTTTCCTGGAGAGATCCTCTTGCAAGTCGATCTCATGACCTGGACTTCAATGAACATTTCTTTTGATGTTGTATGAACTTCACCTTTGGGAAAGTTTTTTTGCAGCCCTCTATTAAGATGAGTGTCCTGGTCCCTACACTGGACGACATGGAGAGTACTGCTCAATTACACGGTCTCCCTTGGAGATGTTGCAATGCTACCTGCTTCTTATCAATCAGTATTATCTTCTCCAGAAAGAGGATTGCATACCTGGGTGCACCTGATCTCCTGCATTTCTGAAGGACCCTGTGTTCCCTGGATTGACAGGCAGAACATGTTTAGACCCTGCTGCATGTACTCACTAATGGTGATAGGGTCCATCCAGAGGCCTCCATGGGACCTGATCTGGAGTTAGAGCTTTATTTTTGTCAGATCTGCAGTCTCCTGAGAAAGTTGCTCCTGACCCCTTCCTCAGTTTTGACTTCTCAGGTGTGCATTCTTGGCTTTTTGCCTGAGATTTTACAGTTTGTTTCATGGCTGTGGTTACTTCCCTGGACTGGTCAGATGACACTTAGCTCGGGTTCACACTGATGTGGAATGCGCAGTGTTTTCTGTGCAAATTCCACACTGCATCAGAATCGCACCCCGTTCATGCGAACTGCTGCGGGTGTGTATATTAACACCCCGAAATTGGTCCGCAAAACGCGGTGCGATGTGCAGAATTGCATCACATGGGTGTGAATACCCATGCGATCCGATTCTAGTGCAGACTAAAAAAAAAAGTGTCCTGCACCTTTTTGGGTGCGGATGCGGTGTAATTTGAGCACCGCACACAATTCGCATGAGATTTTCACAGGAATGCGGTGCGGTTCCTGTGCGAATCACATGCGAAATACCGCACCGCAGATGTGTGAACCCAGCCTTAGCATCATGTTCTGATTTAGATTAGGCAGGTGAGGCAGGGTTTTCAGTTTTCTGTCAGACCCCAGAGACCACTTCAAGTGTTTTAGTGGAGGGGTCTTTCACGTCGTACTTTTTTCCTGATTTTTATATACACTCCAGGGGTGGCTAACCTGTGGCTCTCCAGCTGTTGTGGAACTACATTTCCCATGAGGCATTGCAAAGATGGGAAGTTACTGACTTGCAGAGGCATGATGGAACTTGTAGTCCTGCAGCAGCTGGAGAGCCGCAGGTTGGCCACCCCGTGACTAGTCTGAAGTGAAAGCATACCCTCACACCTGCCCATCCTTACTAGGGTACCTCTTGAACACCCTTTCTCCCTTAGTTGGTCAGACCAACTTCAAGGCTGGTATACCTGCGTTGTTACCTCGGGGGTCTATTTGACTATCCCTTGGAATATTTTATACAGTGAGTTTACTTTGGTATCTTATGCAATATGGGTTGTCTAGCAGGGCAACCTCCTCATTCCTGTACTGGTACCTTCTCTTCCATGACTGGTCTCCTCTTGTGGATTTGTCTTGTCCACTCTTCTCTCTGGGGACTTCTTGTGGGATTTTGACCCAGGCAGGGGTGGACTGACCATTTGGAAACTCTGGCACTGTCCGAGGTCCTGGGGTCAGTAGGGGGCCCCATGAGATGCCCCTGGTACCTTTTTCAGAGGCTTTTTTGAGTTTGGGCAAGGACACCGGGGCCCCATGATCCCCTATTGCCCGGGGGCCCCATGAGCTGTCCACCCCTGGACCCAGGGGTCTATATTTTTTTGACAATGGTACGCTGTCATTCTATTCTCACTTATCAGATGGTTGCCTTGTTCCACCTGTTGGTGTTTTTGTTCACCACTTCCTGCGGGTGCAGGCTCATTGTTCTTTCCAGTGGAGCCATTCCCCTTGGTAGTTTCTTTTGTCCAGGTCTGAGAACCAGGTTTATCCTCAGTCTACCATGGTTGCTGACAGCCAGGGGACTTCATCTGGTTCAGATTCATGTATTCATCTTGTGTTCCCAGTTCATTCTTGGCTCTCTCAGTGGCTATTTCCCACTCCTAAGCTGAACTACTTTGGAATATCCCAGCTGTTGTGTCCTGGATAAAACAGGATTTTTGTATTTACCCTAAAATGTATTTCTTTGAGTGCATTAAGGGACAAAAGTCCCAACCTCCTGTTTTTTACTGACCTTGTATACTGCCTGCTTAAACTGAGGCATGCTAGGTAGTGGAGGGGTTTTATGGAGGCTGGCTTACATTTTATGTTTTCTTGTGTCTTGACCTCATGTAGCTTGTAGCATAGCCCAACAGTTTCCAAATTCCTGTGTCATTCAAGAGACTTGAAGAAACTGGTTGTATGGAATGTACAAAAATCATATTTTGGATGTCCTAGGTTTTTAAAACTGACACACAAGCTCAGAAGCGTTCCCAATTCTGAAAGGAATCACTAAAGATAATCTGGTTTTCTTTGACTGGAGGGCAAATAGATGTGTGTATGTATTTTTTAACTCCCATATCCCTGTTTGAGTTTCTTTATCTTCTCCCTTAGCTGCTATTATAACTTTACATTGGAATATTTCTTCCCTGACAAATTGAGACTGACACTTGATTCTGACAAAGGGAAACCGCAACCAAGATGGAGGAACTTTATGGAAGGAGAGATTGACAAGGTTTTTGTCAAGGTCTTCTTCACACTCTTTTCACCTTGTAAACAGTAGCTTTGTACAGCAGGGGTTTTACAATACATTTGCAAAATATTCAGCTCACTTTAGAATTTGCACTGAGCTGTGCAGAGCTGTTCAAAGAAAACTGCAAGCAGGCAGGTAGACTGGATCCTGCAGCCTCCTCTGCATGTTGCAGAGCACTTCATTGTGTGAATACTTCAGTAACTTGCTGGCGTTAGACCAATATTTTCTAGGTGCTGGTTCACATCAATGGTTCACATCAATGCGCTGTGTGATTCACATTCCATTGCGATTTTTAGCTCATTTATTTTGAATGGGCTTAAATCGCACCGCACCAAAGCTTGTGCATGCACTATTTTTTTTAAAACACGAGTGCCATGTGACCCAGTGTGGGTAAACATATTGTGTTTGGGTTGTTGGTAACTTTCTGACACCCACTGCAGATCGCAAATGTAGTGCATTTTGAATGTGGTCTGAATCACACAGGAATGCACTGAATCACATCATGGTGTGAACTGGCCCAAAGGGTTACTGCATATATTTTCCATATAAACATAGCACTCCCCTCCTTTCTCCCTTTTCTCTATCTGAATGGAGATTCCACTTTTCTTTTTAATACAGAAGTCTGATTTGACCACTGCTGAGTGAATGTATAATGGTACATGTAGAGTGGCACAATTTGAGGTCCCAGTAACCTGTGAATTCAATTTTTTATTTTAATTAGACCAGATATCCCATATTTTGAAAATCCAGGGATGATTGGTGGATGTAAAAAGTGACATCCACCCTTTAAAGCACATTACAGTACCCGAATGTAAAGAAGTCCAGATCTACATACAAACACATGCTCAAATATTAGTTAAGCAAGTCGTAAACGTATCTCTGTTAAATGTTGTATATTATGTAGGAGATCATTTCCCAACGCTTTGTTTTAGAACATGGTTGTCTAATAACACAAAAAGCAGTTGACCTCAGACCAAGATTTGTTCATAACCCTTCTGTCCATCTGAATGGAACTGATTTAGAACATACTTTTTTTTCTTTCGTCATTTGTGCATGTTTTAGTTTTATTTATTTTGGGGAGGGGTAATTGCTAAGCTAAACTTCGACAAGAGTGTTGGGTTTATTAAAATTTAGAACTGTCATTCAAACTGACATGTAGCAGATTGTTTTCAAAATCCTATAACAATTTGGGTAAACTGGGTTTATTAGTACTAATAATAGGGATAAGTTGGTCTTTTTTTTTTTTTTTATAAATTTGAACAATGTTTAATAGTCTGAGAGATCAAGAGCTTGAATGTGGTCATCAATTGTATTTTATTGTGTATGTTTCAATTGCATATCGGGATGAAAAACAATGTACAGTATCTTATTGTCAAAGTGGCTATCCAGTTAACACATTTTATAATGTTTGTCACTTTTTACCATAGTACATCCATTACGTTTTTCTCTTCTGTTTTACTGCACATTCACACTACAGGTTGGATTAGACTATAAATCTGTTTTCGTTTCAAGTGTAATCAAGTCTTGTTTTGCAGAATTATGTCTTGTATATGAAATATTTAGAAACAGGCTAATGAAAGAAAATCAGATTTGGTTCCTTTTTACTTCCTGCGCTTTGACCTTTACCTTACTAAATAAGGGGCCCAGCTTAAATTTGAAAGTTTACATTAGTTAAACCATCTAGGACATGTGACTATTTTATCCATGAAAATTTATATTTTAGTGGAGAATAACAAAACAATTATTTTTTACTTTAGTAGTCCAAATTGCCATTTAGGCTAGCAAAATTCAAAAGAATAATGTGCAATATACAAAAGTGAAATGCAAAATATGGGGTAAAACGTGTTTAAATAGTATGAGTAACCCTCATTTAAATTGTTTAGGAACAAGTTGTATGGGATATCTGTAGTTGCAATGCAGTTGCCAGCTTTGTATCATCATGATAGCTTTGTGCTGGTTGCCTTAGCAGAACATAAGAAACTATGACATTGGGCAACACAAGTAAGGTACTGGGTAGAAGTGTGTGGATGCATTGTAGGTAATTACATGGGAAGCATGCTACAGCTAATGTAAGTTGTGGCTGCAAATAATTTGTATACTGGATACAATATATTCTTATCTATATGTAAATTATTCATGGACTACACAGCAGTATGGGTATTTTCCTTGCGATTTGTTGTTAGTCAATTTCGTTTGTACATCTTATCTGTACGATGTATAGCTTCTGAAAGTTTGCATTCATACATTGAAGGTATTCATTACATATACTAGTTAAAAGTGAGAGTAATGCCAGTAACGCACATGTGTAAATTATTGTATATGTGTGTGTGTATGTATATATATATGTGTATATATATATGTGTGTGTATATATATATATATATATATGTGTGTGTGTGTATGTATGTATATATATATATATATATATATATATATATATATATATATATATATATATATATATATATATATATATATATATATATATATATATACACACACAATAAGAGTGTGAAAGTGGCTTGGGTACAGCTTGTATTATGAATCAAAAATTGTAAGATTGTACAGACAGATGCCCTTTGCACTTAATTTGGGAATATGTAATCTGCTTCACTATACAGAACCTGTCCCATACACTTTGTTGAATAATTGTGTACCATGTTTATATGATGTCATTAAAGTGTAAGTGTATATGTGGTATTTTTAAAAACCTTTTTGGATATCCGTTTTTTTTGTTTTTTGGATGTCTGTTTCCTGCTATGGAGATTTCCCCTAATTTCCTGTCTACAGCTGATAATACATTTGTACACTCTGATTTGTGGCATTCGCACCACACAGATCTCCTTGAAACCTCCCATTAACTATGTAGTGTAAGGGCCTTGGATTGTTTGGGTTTGTCCTCATATTACATAGCTTTGGTAAATCTAAAACATATTGTACAGAGTATGACCAGCCTTAGAAGCAACAATTAAGAGCAGAAATCTGTGTAGTACCAGTTTAGAGACACAACAGTAAAGCGAGGAAATCTGTCCCAAGTAAGGGGAATTTCATCTTAGTCAGTTGTCACTGAACTCTAACTCTACAATTTAGGCCTTTCCCTTACTTTCTGTTTCCTAACAATTGACACCAGATAATGGGGTGAATCTCCCTTCTAACCCTTCCCCATCCTATCCAAAACTAAAGAGAAAACAACAAAAAATTGCTTTCACATAGACATACGTGTCTATTTTTAAAGTAGTGAATTGGACAAACCTCTTCTGGTGTAGAATTGCTGCCATTTAAAACAGATGGACCTGGAGGATATACCTGCAGAGAACATTAGCTGAATGTCAGATTAACTGCTTTATACATATTCCCCAACTGTATCTAGTCTTGGAGAATAAGGGTGAAGTCAGGCGACTGCAAACAGTGTGTTGCAATCTGCTGAAGGTGTCAATTTACCGTTAACACCCCAAAAGCAGGTTGCAAATGTAGTGTTTGCCTGAACCAGATTGCATGGTACAAAATGACCATACGATCCGGTTCCAGTGCCTTCCAAAAAATGCTGCAGGCACTTTTTTGGTGTGGATGCAGTGCTATTTGTGGAATTCACACTACACAGAATCGCATGTGAATTGCACAAGAATGCTGATTCACATGTTGTTTCTAGCGTGAATCTAGGCTAGGATAGATTCACCTTTTGGAACATGTTCCAGTAGCTGCAGACTCCGCCCCCCAAGCCCCTCCCAGTGACACTGAGTGAGGATCTTCTCCCTGTGCCTTCTGTCACTGATGGAAAATAATGGATCTGTGTGGGGCTCTGTCCACACGGCTGCTTCTTTCATTCAGCTTCCTGTGGATAACTTGAACTAAAACATTCGTCAGCCTTTGCAGCTGATAGCTTGTAGTTCTGAATGAACGGCAGGGTTGCTGATGAGTGACCTTGTAGTTCATTTACAGGCTCTGCAGCTTGTAACTTGTCAGCCCATATAAAGGTATGGGCTAAGCTGCAGGAATCTGGCATTGTACCCCTGATCCACTGATCACGGGTGCAATGCTTTCCAGGCTCCTTTAGAGAAAAAACTTATCAATATTATTATGTGCATTTCCCCCCGCCCCCCAAAAGGTGAATTTTATCCTTTTTTTTTTTTTTTTTTTTTTTTAAGCAACTTTGTTTAGAAATAACTGACATTCAAGGACCCTGTAAAAGCAGATGAGTAATACTACTTCATCTGGCCTATGGCAATTCCAATCTTTGCTCTTTTGCATAGCTATGGCCACTAGTGGTATGTGAAATTTTTGGGTGGGTCAGAAGCCATGCCACCCCCCCACTGTACACTATTGTCCAACCTGCAGGTCGCTAGGCACTGCTGTGTCACAGCAGTCAGATAAACGCCAATGTGTAGAACCACAGGTGATTAAAGTCAGTTGAAAGAATTCTGTGTTCAACTCTACCATGGATGAAAATGTGGAAGCTTTTAATGCTAGCCCACCTCCTGGGAAAGCACTAGTGTACTTAGTTCTTTATGACATCACCCGAAATCAAAACAGCCTAAAATAAGACACTCGTCATAAAGTGATTGTTGGTTGTAGTAGGTTTAGCAGATTCACAACTGTTGAAGTAACTATGAATAACAAAATTTAGTTCTCTGCTACATATTAACTCACTGCAAATATTCCAAAGTTTTTTGGGGTTTTTTTTGTTTTTTTTCCATAGTCGTGAATTATACTAAGACCTAACCCTGCAGGTAATTTATGCATGTTTGCTTTTGTCCAGTCACTACCTTTCTTGTATAGCTTTCCCTCCTTTTGCCCTTTACCCATATCAAGTAAAAACACTGGCTTTATTTGAAGAATGATACTATTTATTGGCAGAGTGTATATAATAAAGCGCTACCGTTTATGTATATACGATAATTAAATGTGTCTCATTCTTAAAAGAATGAAGCCTTTTAGTGAACATTTTGTGTTTGCAATGAGATTTTTAATCTCGTACTGTAAAGAATTTTTTTAATTACATTATAATTTTGGGGGTAAATGGGACTAAATGATTTCTCTTTTTTATGTACTGTGAATTTGTCTCATTTTTGTCTGTGTTTGAGTTGTATCCTTACAAAAAAAAAAAACTAATAAAAAGACGTTGCTTATTTAAACCTTCTCCTTTAGTCTTTCATTGCTGTCTTTAGGGCATCATCCAGCAAATGGAATAGGCGTCCTCATGGTTGCACACCATGGTCAGGTCTGTGTAGCTCTATGGCTCAAAGGCCCTAACTCAGCAGGGCTTTTGAAATTAGCTGATAGGGAAGGAGCTAATTGGGACCAATAAGTATTAATCACTTCCCAACACCTCCTGGCACTTGAACTGGATAGAAATGCCAGGCGGCAGGTATTCTGATCATTTGACTGCTCTGATTGTCAGTGGTTACATGATCCTGAAAGCTCCCAATGGCAAGTATGCCTCGGTAGCTTTCCGTTACATGTTAGTTGCTGTCCTGGGAGCACGCTTTCAGAAGAGTAAATTGTTTACCAATAGATGCATATACAGTATGCGACCGCTCATCATTAAAGCCGCCCTGCCAAGAGGCTGCATATACAGTGCTCAGCATAAATGAGTACACCCCTTTTGAACAGTAAGATTTTAATCAATATCTCAATGAACAAAGAACAGTTTCCAAAATTTTGACAACCTGAGTTTTTTTCTAGAACATTTGTTTAGCTCATTACATGAACGTAAGGTTAATAATATAACTTGGATTACAAAATCTTCAGTTTTACTAAAATTAGTTGATGCAAAAATGAATACACCCCACAACAAAAACTACTCCATCTAGTATTTTGTATGACCGCCGTGATTTGTAAGGACAGCACCAAGTTTTCTAGGCAACACCTGGAATGAACAAGTTGGCAACATACTGCAACATCCTATCTTTTTTCATTCTTTAAGAATTACCTCTTTTAGAGGCTGGATGGAGAGTGATGCTCAATTTGTCTCTTCAGAATTCCCCATAGGTGTTTGATTGGGTTCAGATAAGGAGGTATATTTGGCCACTGGATCAGAAATGCAACAGTATCCTTTTTAGATGTGTTTTGGATCATTGTCATGTTAGAAAAATGCACGATGACGAAGGTAGGTTCTCTTTCAATATAGAGCAGTACATCTGTGAATTCATGATACTATCAGTGAAATGCAGCTCCCTGACACCAGCAGCACTCATGCAGCTCCTAAGAAGGACACTGCCACCACCATGTTTCACTGTAGGCACCATGCATTTTTCTTTGTACTCCTCACCTTTGTGATATACAGTTTTGAAGTCATCCGTTCCAAAAACATTTATCTTGGTCTCATCACTCCAAAATACAAAGTACCCAGTAGTCGTCTTTTTCAGCATGGACTCTGGTAAATTCTAGGCTGGCTTTTTTGTGCAAGGGCTCTAGGAGAGGCTTCCATCGTAAACGACACCCATGCATGTCGTTCCTCCTGCAGTGTACACCGTATCGTGTCATGGGAAACCATCACCCCAGTTTGGCTTTCTACTGCCGATTTTCTTGTGGCTTCTATCAGTGTCCAGCCCACCACTAGCTAAAGCTTGTAGGAGGAGTTTCTTTCTGCTCTAGGATGGAAATCCCCTAACCTATGTCTGGACAGTGCTGATTGGCCCTGTGCTAATCACATGCACTCTCACAAGAAAAGAAAAACCTCTCTAGCAATACATCCCAAACTGAGCATGTGCATGCCTACGGTTCACTCTGGGGATAAGAGGTGGTCACTTGAAAAAGGGTAGAAATGGAGACGAAAGGATAAAACAGCCTTTTTACACAATGCAGAGGATTAACCCCTTAGGTTCCACAGTGAGTATAACCAGCATGCTTTACTGCATATACAGACTGATTGTACTGTTGTGGGTTTAGGAACACTTTAACTTCCATGGATGTCTCTGTGACATGATTGCAGTTCCATCTTTGTTACATTTTTGTAGCACTTTTATGACCGTATTCTGACTGATAAGTAAAGCTTTTCTGATCTTCTTGTAGTCCTCACCTTTCTTGTGTAAAGAAGTAATTTTCTTTCTCAGGCCTTGTGACCTTTCTGTGCCATGTGGTGCCTTTGCTGACCACATGAAATGGGAAGGGTTTTTCTTTAACCAACACCCTTTTTATAATCAACTGTCTGCTGGACACCTGTTTAAAGAATTATTAGACTCCCCTGTAGTTGAATTCTTGGTAATTAGGATTTTGTTATCTAAAATTTATCTTTGCTCCTAAGACTTTCATTGGGGTGTATTCATTTTTGCAACATAGTCTTGAATGAATTTGTTAGGAAAAATACTTGTGTATGCAAATTAACAAATCTTGTTTGCAATCAATGGCCTGCATTTGTGAGAATATTTTGTGATATAGTGTCCCATAGAAAATGTTGATTCTGAAAGGAAAGTAAAGGTTTTCTGACAAATCTGTTGGGGTGTACTCATTTATTCTGAACACTGTGTGCCATGTCAGCAGGAATAGGTTAAAGGGGCACAGCTTTGGTTACAATACTCTCTCTCAAGTTCAGGGTTGTCCCCTCACAAAAACGCCTTTCCACCACTAGTTGGAATTCCTATTATGGGATGAATGACTGCCAGTGCCACTCAACCAACTTCCTGTGAGCTTAAGCTATGTCATGGGCACACCTAGTTGTGCATTATCACTCTATGCTGGGCTTTTAATGCTGCAACACAGAATGTCAATAAGTGAGCATAGCTTGGTTTTTTTTTTTTTTTTTTTTTTTTTTTTTTATGGCCAGCAATACTGTAAATCCACTGCCGCCAGAGACTAGAAAAGACCTGTGTTGCCATTGAACCAGCTAGAAATGCTAAGAGAAAAAAACATTATGCATTTTCTTTTTTTTTTTATGATGTTAAAGTGGAGGGGCTGGGGTGTCAATACACAGATGTGTGGGTTTAGCACCCCAGTCGCACTTGCGATTAGCATGCACTGCAACTTGCAAATCTTATGCCAAGTCGCACCTTATCCGCAATTATAGCGGCTCCAACCAAGTCGTAACGGCACCGATTTCTAAAGTAGTACATGCACTACTTTTTGTTGCGATTTGCATAGACATTTGTGGCAGATGTCTTGCAAATCGCACCTGAAACCGGCATTTCCCCCATCTTTTAATCGTGCAACTTCACTGTAAGTTGCACAATTTCAAAGTCGGGCTTGATGTGACTGGGGTGTAAGAAGGAGTTGTATGCTAATGTTGCAAATGTATTTTTTACTTACAGGCTTGCTGCAGCAAATTCAAAAACTGTTACATTGAAATCAGATGCAAGAAAAAACATAATTGTGGTGTGTTCGTTTGTTTTTTTTTTTTTTCCTCAAACATAGTCTTAGTAACATTCTGGTATAAGTTTGTAGCTAGTACTGCTTGGACCTTGAAGAAGGAGACACACCCCAAAAGATTGTCCTGAAAATTTGGAAGTTAGTGCAAATTAAAAGTATACTCAATTGTTATGGTTGAAAAAAACACATTTCAAATGGAGGGGAATAAAAAAAAAAAATCTTAGTGAAGCAGCTTACACCTTTCATCTCCACAAAAACACTAATATGACTGAACATGACCATAACCAGAGACCAAACCCTCAAGGCTTTCCAAAAACACCTTGGTCTCCTCCTCTGCTTTATTCAGACATATCTCTTCCAAGCACCTTAAGTGCCCAGTTATACCTGTATCATTTCAGGTGTGATTTGCAAACTGAATTCGCATTTAATGAATGTGAATGTCAGTGTCCTAAATGATAAGTTCACGTTTTGGACAAAAATAATAAATGCACATTTGCAGGTAAAAAAAAAAAATGTGCATTTATTATTTTTGTCCAAAGGAGCCTGGAAAGCATTGCACCAACGATCAGTAGATGCTGATGCCATGCAGGTCTCCTGCAGACCTGTCCGTATATCTGCTTGCTGTACAAGATGTTTGAGCAAGCAGATATTCCGACATGAAGCTTCAATTAACTATCACAGTGCTCCACAGTGCCATGGTAGTTCATTGAAAACTACACAAGTCCACAGCCGCTAAGGCTAATGACGTGGTCGTCTGTCAAATCTGACAGATAGTATGGGGAAACGTCTTCCCGTACTATCTGTCAGAGGGAGGGGATGGCGGGTGCGGCTGCGGCTATGGGAACGTTATGTTACCCTAAAAAAGGGTGAACCATGTAGCATGTTCCCAAAGGTGAACTTATTCTTTAACATTTGCGATTTGCTACAGCGCAATTTCTAAAGTAGTTCTATTACGATTTCACATACATAGAATATGATGGAAATCACACTGCAAATTGAAAGAGATCATTGAAAATCTTCACAAGTAGCAATAAAGACTTCAGAAATCACATCTGAAATTGCACACAGCCCCTAGCCCCACATTTAAAGGGGTAGTCCACTTTGAACTTGTTATATATGTGAAAGTGTTTAACAAAATAATAAATTTAAACAACTATAAAGTCCATCAATTAGTCCATCAACTATTACCCCTAATTACCCTAAAATATCATAGTGAAAAATAGTTCAAACTGTTCAAAATTCTTCCAACGATCTCCCAGATGTTTATACCTCAAAAAAAGAAAAATATCACATAGTGCATTATCCTTCATACAACATAAATTCAATTCATCCCCCGCACTTCGTACAGTGAATAAATGTGAAAACAATGAAAAAACGTGAATTAATTAGTGAAAACATAAGTGATTAAGTCGATGACGAAACGCGTCAAGGGAAGTGACATCAAGACGCACACAGGAACCGGAAGTTGACCGGCGGCCATTTTGGAGAAGGGAAACGATCGCATTTGGAGTACTTGGACGTTTTTCCTGGATGGCTGTGAGGTCTATGTATTACAAACAAGTGATTTTAAAGGCTTTTTGATGTAAGCAGCATGAATAAAGGTCATATTATATGATTGGCGGTATCACACTATTATGTCCCTCATATTTTATCTCTGGATGGAGTGAAGTGCCTGGAGTCATTGGGATCTTTGAGGTTAAGGAATCCAGGGAGGATTGTGGAGATTACCTATTCCTGGGAAAGCTGTTGGATCAGTATAAGCATGTGTTATTTGGCGTGTTGGTAAGGGTACCCTTACTTTAAGCAGAAGTGCACACTGGTTTGCAACTTTTTGTGGCACTGAAGGGTGATTCACACACACAGTGTTTTCACTAATTATTTCAGGAAAAACGTCCAAGTACTCCAAATGCGATCGTTTCCCTTCTCCAAAATGGCCGCCGGTCAACTTCCGGTTCCTGTGTGCGTCTTGATGTCACTTCCCTTGACGCGTTTCGTCATCGACTTAATCACTTATGTTTTCACTAATTAATTCACGTTTTTTCATTTTTTTCACATTTATTCACTGTACGAAGTGCGGGGGATGAATTTAATTTATGTTGTATGAAGGATAATGCACTATGTGATATTTTTCTTTTTTTGAGGTATAAACATCTGGGAGATCGTTGGAAGAATTTTGAACAGTTTGAACTATTTTTCACTATGATATTTTAGGTCAATTAGGGGTAATAGTTGATGGACTAATTGATGGACTTTATAGTTGTTGTTTAAATTTATTTTGTTAAACACTTTCACATATATTTGTTGCACCTTCAGGGGAAGGTGTTGTTTGTGTTGTGGGGTTTTAGTATTTTTTTGGAGGTGTTTTTTGATTGAAATACACTTTGAACTTGTACCTACCTACAAAAATAAGGCTTAACTGTACGTGCAGTGAATATCTCCTAAAGTTGCACTGTTTGAGATATTCACATGAGATGCAGCTAGTGACATCTATGGCGCATGTGTTCTAAAGACTGCATACCTTCAGAGCTCTGTGCTGGGGCCGTGACTCCCACGAGCATGCGTGGCTCGGCCATTTGTACAGCCAGGGCTTGTGAACCCAGAAGGAAGACTAGGTGAAGATGGAAGCCCTGTCGGTGGTGACAGTGTGCTGCTGGAGAGCTTTGTTCTAAGGTAAGTATTTCATAATGTGCTAGTGTAAGATGCATGCTAGCACATTATGTCATTGCCTTGCAGGGGATTTTTTTGAAATGCCCACGTTTAGTACTGCTTTAACTTAACTTTTCAATGGTCTTTTAGAAAGTGACACACTAATGACAACGTGTATTATTTTGAAACCCAATACAGATAAAACATTCTGGTCCAGTTTTCACCCCATTTCTCTTTAATTAGAGGTTTAAATTCCCAGGTAAAATTATAGCCTAAATCAGTGTGTGCTTCCTGATGATCAATGATCAGGTAGGCTGCATGCAATGTGTCCTTCATTTTATACATGAGAGCAAGAAAATAAATTCCGCATCCTTTTCACTTTTCTTGGATATATTTTTTTTTTATTTATTATGTTCTAATTTAGAGGAAAGGGGTATCAGTTCCAATTTTAGGAAATGTTACCAGATCTTTATAAACACACCAAACATTTTTACTATATTTCTGATTCCACAACTTTTTAATTTAAATCTGTACTGGGCAAGGATGTCCCTGTTTGCATTCGCAGTAGAACCATTATAGCCCTAAATAAGGCCAAAAAATATTCAGGGATTTAAAATTGACTCTAACTGAAAAAAATAAAAATTACATCGCAGCTTACCATTTCTTAGATGGGCTGGCTGTACTTGTGTTCTTTCTTAGTGCTTTTTTCTTTTATTTTCAGCTGGTTGAGCCCAGCTTTATTTTCACCTGGTCATCAACTTTCCAGACAAAGTAGCAGTTAGAGGGTTTAGACCAGGGGTCTGCAACCTTTAAGACATAAAGAGCCACTTGGACCCGTTTCCGAGAGGGAAAAAAAGACTGGGAGCCGCAAAACCACTGCAACATTTAAAACAAATCCGACACTGCATATATTGCAAAAAGCGCTCTGGTCATGAAGGGGGTTTAAGGGCCCAGTAAGCAAAGGGTTAATCAGGGCCACAGTGTATCGTCATAATCACAATCATAGCCTTAGGTCAGTGGTGGGCAACCTTTTTTTTCAACTGAGCCAAATCTCGCCAAAACCACGATTGAAATTTATTTTGAGAGCCACATTTTTAAAACTGAAAATATATCCCCCATATAGTAATTCATCCCCCATATAGTAATTCATCCCCCATAGTAATTCATCCCCCCTATAGTAATTCGTCCCCAAGTCCCCCCTGTGTCAATTCACTTACCTTTGCTCCGCGCGTTCCTCTCGCCATGTTCCCGCGCCGTTCCGGTGTAGCATGAAAATCTGTCTCCTGAGGATCTGTCCTCCTCGACGTATCTGCGCATGTGCCAGTTTCAGGCATTAGCAGCCGATCGGCGATCTCCGGCACATGCGCAGATACGTCGAGGGGGACAGATCCTCATAGGAGACAGATTTTCATGCTACACCGGTCTTCAGGGCGGACTGTGAGAGGAGCCTAGCTCCGCGGGCCGGATTAAAAGGTCCGCCGGGCCGTAGTTTGCCCATTGCTGCCCTATTGCCTGTCACCTGGTGGGCAGTGTGCTTCGAAGCCGCAGCCAAGGTGAAAAAGAGCCGCGGGTTGCCGACACCCGGTTTAGACAACACCTGCAGGGATGCTTACAATGATTAGCTTTTATCTATTTATGTAAAACTTTTATCCCAATAGAAAAAAACTGCTGTAACTGATTTTCCCACTTGCCCTTCAGAGGATTTACTCCCCCTTACTGACCAGGACATTTTTTGCAATACGGTGGTGCGCTACTTTAACTGACAATTGCGCGGCCATGCAACACTGTACCCATATGAATTTTTTTAGCATTTTTTTGAGATAGATAACACTTTATTTTGGTGGTATTTATTCACCGCTGGGATTTTTATTTTTTTTGCTATGTAAATGAAAAAGTCCAAAAATTTAGAAAAAAGTGTTTTTCTTATAAAACTTTTGCAAATAAATAATATTTCATTATAAATCTTGGCCAAAATGTATTCAGTTATCTTTTTAGTAAAAAAAAATAACCCAAATTCGTTTATAACCAAAAATTATCATTTTTAAACTTTTTCTTACATTTTTTTTTATATTATTTATGGGTTTTTTTTTACATGGTGACACTGTACTACGTGCGGGTGATGATTTTTTATTTTTTTTTTTTAAACTGATTGCTTTTACACCCATAAAGGCTGTAAAAGCAATCATTTCTCCTCCTCTCTAGCTGCATTCTTGCAGCCATTGAAAACTACTAGTGAGCTGTGATTGGTCACAGCTTGTCACATGGTACAAGGCTGTTGTGAACAGCCTTGTACCATGTGACCTCTGTGCTCATTCACAGATTTCACACTTAGTAAGCAATGATGTCACAAGTGACATCTTGCTTACTACTCTGCATGTGATCATTGATTGGCCAATCAGTGATCACATGATCAGGACCTCGCACAGAGGTCCCGTCCGACAATCGGTGTTCCACTGTGTCCCGGGGAGCGCGCACAAGCAGGGCGCGGGGAGGCCATTTATAAACAGCCACCCACCCCTGCACTACCACCGTCCAGCTGTTTATATACAATGGCCAGACGGGAGGTGGTTAAACATGTTCAGTAAAAAAATTTTTAAAAAATCAAATTTCATCAAATTTAGGCCAAACTGTATTCTGCTACATGTCTTTGCTTAAAAAAAAAAAAAAAAATCCCAATATGTGTAAATTAATTGGTTTATGTGAACTTTATAGCGTTTACAAATGGCAGTGTATATATACTGGAATTTTTTTTACATATTTTTTTTCTACTAGAAATGGCAGCAATCAGCGAGTTATAGCGGGACTGTGGGCATTCTGACACTGGGAGGAACTGACTTGGTGTCACTGACATCTCCAGTGACACCAATACAGTGATCAGTGCTAAAAAAAAAAATAAAAAGCCCTGATAATGTACTAATGGCACTGGGAAGGAAGGGGTTAACATGTGGGGCAATCACAGGGTTAACTCTGCTGTTTCACAGTGTGCTGTGTGAGTGCTTTCCACTGTAAGCACATTGCTTTGTATGGCTCGGCTATGCAGAACCATACAAAGTGTGCAGGAGCTGACGGGAGAGATCTGTTGTCCAGGACTTGGTGATTGATAGCCGAGGTCATGAATGGCGTAGTGGGTAGGTCACGCACATGCCCCCTAAACATATAACAGCTGAACACAAAAACCCTGATACCAGGCAGTAAAAAATATATAAAGTGTAGCGCTTAATAAAGTGACAAATAAAAAGACCGTGAAAAAGTGTCATAAAAAATGTCCAGACTTGAAGTGGTTAAAAAAAAAAATCAGGAGACATTTGTTACCATTTACCACAAGAAAGTCCAATTTGTCCTGAAAAACAAAAACAAGGTATAATCCACCTGGATACACAAAGTAGTTGGCGATGATATGTTTGGTTTTACAAACACATGTCAAAGTTTCAAAATTGTGCTGCGGCATTAACCATTGTTGCTGCAGCTCAGTTTCAGGGTCTTGGCAATCCTCTTATAGCCTAGGCAATCTTTATGTAGAGCAACAATTCTTTTTTTCAGATCCTCAGAGACTTCTTTGTCATGAGATGCCATGGCGAACTTCCAGTGACCAGTATGAGAGAGGGAGAGCTATAACACCAAATTTAACACACCTGCTCCCCATTCACACCTGAGACCTTGTAACACTAACCAGTCACATGACACCGGGGAGGGAAAATGGCTAATTGGACCCAATTTGGACATTTTTACTTAGGGGTGTACTCTTTTGTTGCCAGCGGGTTAGACATTAATGGCTGTGTGTTGAGGTATTTTTTTAGGGGACAGCAAATTTACACTGTTATACAAGCTGTACACTCACTACTTTACATTGTAGCAAAGTGTCATTTCTTCAGTGTTGTCACATGAAAAGATAGAATAAAATATTTACAAAAATGTGAGGGGTGTACTGACTTCTGGAAGATACTGTGTGTCTGTGTGTATATACAGTCAGGTCCATCAATATTGGGACATGGACACAATTCTAACATTTTTGGCTCTATACATCACCACAATAGATTTGAAATGAAACAAACAAGATGTGCTTTAACTGCAGACTGTCAGCTTTAATTTGAGGGTATTTACATCAAAATCAGGTGACCGGTGTAGGAATTACAACAGTTTGCATATGTGCCTCCCACTTTTTAAGGGACCAAAAGTAATGGGACAGAATAATCATAAATCAAACTTTCACTTTTTAATACTTGGTTGTAAATCCTTTGCAGTCAATTACAGCCTGAAGTCTGGAACGCATAGACATCACCAGACGCTGGGTTTCATCCCTGGTGATGCTCTGCCAGGCCTCTACTGCAACTGTCTTCAGTTCCTGCTTGTTCTTGGGGCATTTTCCCTTCAGTTTTGTCTTCAGCAAGTGAAATGCATGCTCAATCGGATTCAAGTCAGGTGATTGACTTGGCCATTGCAGAACATTCCACTTCTTTCCCTTAAAAAACTCTTTGGTTGCTTTTGCAGTCTGCTTTGGGTCATTGTCCATCTGCACTGTGAAGCAGCGTCCAATGAGTTGTGAAGGATTAGGCTGAATATGAGCAGATAATATTGCCCGAAACACTTCAGAATTCATCCTGCTGCTTTTGTCAGCAGTCACATCATCAATAAATACAAGAGAACCAGTTCCATTGGCAGCCATACATGCCCACGCCATGACACTACCACCACCATGTTTCACTGATGAGGTGGTATGCTTAGGATCATGAGCAGTTCCTTTCCTTCTCCATACTCTTCTCTTCCCATCACTCTGGTACAAGTTGATCTTGGTCTCATCTGTCCATAGGATGTTGTTCCAGAACTGTGAAGGCTTTTTTACATGTCGTTTGGCAAACTCTAATCTGGACTTCCTGTTTTTGAGGCTCACCAATGGTTTCCATCTTGTGGTGAACCCTCTGTATTCACTCTGGTGAAGTCTTCTCTTGATTGGTGACTTTGACACACATACACCTACCTCCTGCAGAGTGTTCTTGATCTGGCCAACTGTTGTGAAGGGTGTTTTCTTCACCAGGGAAAGAATTTTTTGCTCATCCACCACAGTTGTTTTCCGTGGTCTTCCGGGTCTTTTGGTGTTGCTGAGCTCACCGGTGCGTTCCTTCTTTTTAAGAATGTTCCAAACAGTTGTTTTGGCCACACCTAATGTTTTTGCTATCTCTCTGATGGGTTTGTTTTGTTTTTTCAGCCTAATGATGGCTTGCTTCACCGATAGTGACAGCTCTTTGGATCTCATCTTGAGAGTTGACAGCAACAGATTCCAAATGCAAATAGCACACTTGAAATTAACTCTGGACCTTTTATCTGCTCATTGCAATTGGGATAATGAGAGAATAACACACACCTGGCCATGAAACAGCTGAGAAGCCAATTGTCCCATTACTTTTGGTTCCTTAACAAGTGGGAGGCACATATGCAAACTGTTGTAATTGCTACACCGTTGACCTGATTTGGATGTAAATACCCTCAAATTAAAGCTGACAGTCTGCAGTTAAAGGACATCTTGTTCGTTTCATTTCAAATCCATTGTGGTGGTGTATAGAGCCAAAAATGTTAGAATTGTGTCCATGTCCCAATATTTATGGACCTGACTGTATATATATATATATATATATATATGTGATTTTGCGCATCCGTGCCACCCTGTAGCAGTATTTCTATTGACCTACTTGAACAAGGTGCTCACAGTTTGCTATGTTGCGTTGACTTTCTGAATTGTCTTCAAAATTAAATGATTTGCTTAGTGGTAGATAACCAGTATTCCACAGAAGCGTGATTTTAGTTTTGCTGTTTGACTCCCTGGAAACCTTTGCCCTGGAATGTGCTGGTGGTTGTTGAAGATCAATTGCTAATACACAGAGAATGTAGTAGTGTTCTTAAGTACTGTAGAGCTCAAACATTTCTTCTTTCTACACCTGCAATAGAAGATGACACAGTACACAAATTTAAGATTTACTCAGCCTGTATAAAAAAATTATCTAGTTTAGGCATGGGTGAACACTAAAATCAAGGCAAAGTGGTCAGACAGAACTACCAGAGTATCCTCTGCCATCGCCATTGAGTCCCTGGCCCTGGATAAAAACATGTCCACCTACCAATTTAATCAGGATGTTCTATTCTGCACAGTGAATGTTCATTACTTTTTTGGCAGGTGGTAGCCTTTTGTGGCTCCTTAGTGAGTGATATATGCCACTAAAATGGTGTTGTCTGGCTAAGCCTGCACTGAATGGCCTGCCAGAATTTTGGTCCAGCAAAGGGATAGTTAGTCGAATTATCTGAAATTCCAATATGTTGATTGAAAACCATGACCCTCCCAGGGACCAGTTTCTTTGCATCGATAAGATGGCCATCACTCCACACCTGCCAAAAAAAAACTTGTATGTGTTGTAATGATTTTCCATTTCAAGGGTAGAAGTACAGAGAAGTGAGCCAGTAGCATAGGTGAGGCACTTTTCTTTGGTTATAGGTGAATTTCTCTGTCTAAGGACACCAGAGATTTGTCCCACAGTGCAGCATCTCCCTTTGCCATTTTTTGCGTGAACATTACCGGCTTGAACGAAAATACAATCCGGTCCAGAGTTCACATGCAACTCTGTGAGTTGGACCCATGACGATACTTTATTTGCTGGACATGACCTCTTAGTCTCAGTAACTTTTGCTGTGAAAGGAAAATTTCCACCTGCATGATGTTCAGAATGAGATCTAGATATTACTAATGATATGTCTTGAGTTTGGTAAGACTTCCTGACATCCAACAAACTGCCAAATGCCTCCAGAGTTTGCAGCCTAATGTTCACATTCACTTTGAATGCCTGTGATGACTGTTCTCAACATAACCCCATTAAGGTATCCAGTAACCGAAATGCACCAGCCTGAGATTTTAGCTTCCTGTTGGAAAGGTTAGAAGTGTCTGTAATAAGTGGCACATCTTCTACAGGTATGTGTTTTTGTTCCACTGCAGGAGGGGTAGTCCATTTTTTAGTACAGTGCAATGCAACATTTACCATGGGAACCTACTCTAGCCATGTGCTTACTGTACTCAGAGAGAAAATCGTTAAAAACGGAATGCTATGAAAAGACCTTTGCAGATTAAGAGATGAGATTATCTTCTGTTGGAACAAAAAGGTCACTGACTGCTTATCTTTTCTAAGCAAGGAGAAAGAATCCACCTCAATTTAAGGCTGCAGATAGCACATACAGAAAATAAAGTCTGTACCAGTGGTTTGCAGCAGTGCCTGATGACCAGTCTCTTTTTTTGTGCCAGACATGTTTCCAGGATTCCAAAATGGCACTTTAGGGAGTAAGAAAAAGGTAATTGTAACAGTAGTGGTGTGAACCTCCTGCGCTCCCAAGTGTTTCAACTGTATAAAAAACAGGAGAAGCTGCTAACATTAAATCATATACTAGTGATTGTGATAAATAAATCCAATAAAAAATGTAGCGCTACTCCTTAAAGTACATACACACATATATATATATAATATAAATTAATTAGTGATGTGTAATCTCAAAATTACATCAGATTAAATAAATTAATGTGATAGTGATATCAATTACAATTAATTGGTGCCCATTACTCATTAGATCTCCAAAATTAAATCAGATAACTCAAAACGTGGAAAAACATTTTTATATATATATAAATAATTCTGTGAATATAAAATCACATGTGCCTCTCGTGTAGTGAAAAAAACACAGTATAACAGTAAATAAAACCGTGCTCTCAAAGTCCAATAAATGCTGATAGTGACCAAACAATAAAAAACACTCGTGCTTCCAATGACTACTGTTGGTGACCATAAATTAACAGGAACTCGTGTAGATCTTTGGGTGCATGTGAATATGACAATCCGACCACCATCTGGATAAGCCTCTCACCTCATCAGTTCGACCCTTGCGGATCAAAGCGCTTTTGTGGATCCCCCTCACGGATCCTCCAAGATAGCTATCACTCAAAATGTTGCTCCTTGTCGCACCCAAATCTCTCAGAAATGAATACTCCACCAATGGCTCCTCTCCAGGTAAGTTGCAGCATCAATCTCTCAAATGAGACATAAAATAGATCCTCCCATAGTGCAGTATATTTTTATTTATGAAGCAGGGACAGATAACAGAAAACTTTCTCACTCACGTGGCAGCCATATCCAATTCAAAACCTCATGCTTTCAGATGAGGGCCTGTATGTATGGGTGTACAGGTGTACCAAGATGGCCACCATGCCGGAAATACGTCACCACGTCAAGCCGACACGTTGCGTCACAATATCATGTGACTTCCTCAGGAACGCAACGCGTTGTACACCCATTTCCAGTTTTTGCACATTCACAGGAAAACCATGCAGATGGGCAGCAAACCGACTCATGAGCAGATGTGCCACAGGGCTCTCTTGGGAGCCAAGCCCAGCTTCACAGCCCAAGGTGTAATTTATGGTGAAGGTCTGCTTTAACCTCCAGCGAATTAAATTATTACTTAAAACAGTTCTTCAGTCTTTTTGAAAAAATAAAATAATGAATACTGTCGCTGATGACTTTTAATAAAAGCGCCTTGCTCACCCAAACTGCTTCTTCACCATTCTTTGGGTCCTGGAGCCTGCATGCTTACTGCGGGAAGTCAGCTGTGACTCCTTGCGGCTTCGCAGCCACCTTCCCACTGCTCATGCTTGAGCCGTGCTGTACTTTCTGAATGGTTCCACAGCCTTCTAGGACCTGTGATGTGTCCCAAAAGGTTGTGGGTGGTGGAGAACTTCTGGTGGAACGCTGCAGAAATCTACCTGATACACCCCCCCCTCCCAAAAAAAGTGACAAAAACAGAAGAAGAGGGCATAAAGGGGAACTTTCTCTTTGGGCTGAAGTTCCACTTTAAAGACAAAACCTTTTCTAAGATTTGGATAGAGCAAAGAGGTGTTAGAACACTGTAAAGTTTTCATTGCTGTCTGCTCCCCCATTAGGAAGAATTACCCTCTATTTGTCCTGTTTACCAGTATCATCAAATGTGAAAGTAAAAGAAAATCCCACATGTTGGGTTGTCCCCAGAACAGTACAGGATGTGAAATCTTTCAATGGGGACACTAGATCCGGTGACCCTAGTGACAGTCAGGGATTCCCTCTGATTGAAGCGATTTCCTCCCATTTCTTGTTTCTGGTTATGGGACACAGATGGCAAAAACACAACCCTTAGCTCGGGTTCACACCAATATGGCGCGGGAAATGCTGCGAATCCTGTGCATTTCCCGCATTGCAATTGCATCGCGTTCATGAGATCTGATGCGGGTGTCAATGATAAATTAAAATGGAGTTCCACCCAAAAGGGGAAGTACCGCTTTATAGATTGGGCCCCTGCTCCCCCTTAAGGATTGACACCTTTTGGGGAGTGGGTAACCGAAATTGACAGGTAATCGATCCCACTTCCGCTGCGATCGCCTAGGCGATCGGAAGCGGAAGTTGTCCTCCTACCCTCCCTCCCCGTAGTCTTGTGGGACACGTGACAGTTCCCAGAAGACTACGGGGCCAATCAGGAAGTGCAGCACTTCTTGCGCATGCGTAATGAGCACTCGGCTGTGAAGCCACAAGCTGTCACAGCCGGATGCCCACACTGAAGATGCCAGCGCCTGGAATACAGGACGGCCAGTGAAACAGGCTGCGGCAGTGGCAGGTGAGCTGCGTTTATTTTTTTACAGGGTGAGTGGAACTCACACCTAGCTATCCACTAAAGTCCAAGCAAATCTCCACAAAAGCACAAACGTCCTCCCTCAAGAAATAGCCACGCAGCGCTCCAGAACTGACCACTCAGATACCACTCACGCTGAACCCAGCCCAGCTCGACCCAAAGGAGAAGAACTCAGGAAGATACTACAACAAGAAACGCTGCTGCATGCTAGACAATCTTCAATCAAACGCCCCTGGAAATAATCTCTCCGTATCTGATCCCCACTCCCTGCACCTTTAAATGCCTCCTCTACTCCCCCTTTTCATATTCCTTTCTTGTATTCCCAAAACCTCACTTCTTTGTCCCTCTGCTCCACCCAAAAACTTGTACATCTCACCCTCACTGCTCCCATCTCCCTACTACTGCTCTCATCACCTCCTGCTGATACTTCATTTTCCTGCTGACCCTAACACCAGGACTGGAAGGCATGTGCGATTGTGTACATCCCGCTCACATGCCACCTTCCTCATCCGTCTTCTCCTCCTAACCTCTGGGGATATCTCCTCGAACCCTGGTCCTCCATTACTTCGCCCACACACAAGACATCCTCCTTCTTCTGGGAATTACTGCAATCTCCTCAATCTAATATCTGTCCCCTTGCTCCCCAAAACCACCCTCCCGTTTTCATGTGCACTCTGGAACGCCCGCTCGGTCTGCAATAAACTCACCTCTATCCACGACCTCATCGTCTCCCACTCCCTTAACCTTCTTGCACTCACCGAAACCTGGCTCCAAGCAGAGGATTCTGTCTCCCCCGCAGCACTCTCCTATGGAGGCCTCATCTTGACCCACTCACCCAGGCCCAGTTGTCGGAAAGGAGGCGGGGTTGGTCTACTTCTGTCACCACTGAGCACCTTTCAAGTCCTCCCTAACCCTTCCTCTCTGTCCTTCTCTTCTTTTGAGACCCACTACATCCAGCTATTCTCTCCGATCTCTCTGAGGATTGCAGTGATCTACCAGCCTCCTGGACCCGTGTCCCGCTTTCTTGAAGACTTCGCCGCCTGGCTACCCTACTTTCTTTCCTCTGAGCTACCCACTATCATCCTCGGAGACTTCAACATCCCTATTAACGTCAGCAACCCAGCTACATCCCAACTCCTCCACCTAACCTCTTCTTTTGAACTAGCACAGTGTATACAGTCCTCCACTCACTCCAACAGGAATACCTTAGACGTTGTCTTCTCTCACCACTGTACTCCCTACAACCTCACAAACACCTCCTTTCCCCTCTCTCATCACAATCTCATCACCTTCACAGTCTCCTCGTCCTCTAACACCTATCCCACCAAACAGCACACAATTACCCGCCGAAATCTCCGAAACCTAAACCCAGCTCCCTTGCACTCTGCAACTGACCAACTCTACGACAGCATCAACCCCATGTCCTGCCCTGACCTGGCCACTGCTGTCTACAACAACTCGCTTTCATCCGCTCTAGACTCGCTTGCTCCCTTAACATGAAGCATCAGGCCCCGACCTCTACAACCTTGGCAGACTGACCACACGCAAAATCTCAAACGACACAGTCGCGCTCTGGAGCGATTATGGTGTAAAACCAAGCGTTCACCCGTTATAAATCTGCCTTCTTAACATACACTTCCTCCCTTCACGCTGCCAAACAAGCCTACTTTGTCACTCTTATTAATACCTTCTCTTTGAGTCCTCGTCGGCTCTTCTCTACCTTTAACTCTCTACTTTCTCCACCCCCACCTCCACCCAGCTCTTCACTCACTGCCCTTGAGATTGCAAACCACTTCCAAAACAAGATTGATGCAATTCGTAGGGACATCGCCACTACACAGACACCCACCCCACTTAGCATTCCTCATACCATACCTCCCTCAACACTTTCCTCCTTTGACCTCGCTACCACCAAAGAGGTCCTTAAGGTCTTCTCAGAAGCCCGCCTCACCACCTGCCCCCTCACAACTCCTTCGGTCACCCTCGTCTTCCATCCTATGCTCCCTCACTCACATCTTCAATCTTTCCCTCTCTACAGGTGCCTTCCCCTCCCCTCTAAAGCACGCGCACATCACTCCCATACTTAAAAAACCCTCCCTAGGCCCCACCAACCTGAACAACCTTAGACCCATCTCCCTGCTGCCATTTACCTCTAAACTCCTTGAACGCTTAGTCTACAATCGTCTGAGCTCCCACCTCACTGACAACAACCTTCTCGACCCTTTACAGTCTGGCTTTCGCCCTCTACACTCCACTGAAACTGCCCTTCTAAAACTCTCCAATGACCTACTATTTGCAAAAACCAACGGCCACTATTCAATACTCCTACTACTCGACCTCTCCGCGGCTTTTGACACGGTTGACCATCCCCTCCTCCTCAAAAAACTACACTCTCTTGGCCTCAGAGACTCCGTTCTCTCCTGGTTCTCCTCCTAGCTATCACAGCGCTCCTTCAGCGTTACCTATAACGCTGCCTCCTCCTCTTCACTCCCTGTCTCTGTAGGGATCCCTCAAGGTTCTGTCCTTGGACCCCTTCTCTTCTCCATCTACACCTCCTCCCTTGGTCACTTGATAAACTTCCACGGCTTCAATTACCATCTCTATGCTGATGATAATCAAGTCTACCCCTCACCTCACCCCTTCAGTCTCCACCCGCATTGCTAGCCTACTAAGTGACATATCGGCTTGGATGTCACTCCACTTCCTCAAACTCAACCTTTCCAAAACTGAGCTCCTAGTATTCCCCCCTGCCCGTGCCACCTCCACTGACTTCACCATAAATATCGATAACACAATCAGCAGTCCCTCCCCTCATGCCAGGGTACTAGGTGTAATCCTAGACTCCCATCTGTCCTTCCAGCCCCAGATCAAATCGTTGACAAAATCATATAGACTTCACCTCCGTAACATCTCCAAGATACGACCGTTCCTAACCCCGGAAACCACTAAGCAACTTATCCACTCCCTTGTCATATCACGCCTCGACTATTGTAGCTCCCTCCTCATTGGCCTACCCCATCGCAGGCTATCCCCCCTCCAGTCTATCATGAACGCTGCCGCCAGACTCATCCACCTCACTAACCGTTCTGTATCTGCCACCCTTCTCTGCCAATCCCTGCACTGGCTCCCAGTTGCCCAACAGATAAAATTCAAAACACTATGACATACAAAGCCATTCACAACACTGCCCCAAATTACATATCCAATCTTATCTCTAAATATCACACAACCCGTACACTCTGCTCCTCGCAAGACCGCCTACTATCTTGCTCCCTTATCTCCTCCTCCCATGCTCATCTCCAAGACTTCTCTAGGGCGTCACCCATCCTCTGGAACTCCGTACCCCAATCTATCAGACCATCACCTACTCTACTTACCTTTAGGCGATCACTGAAAACCTCTCTTCAGGGAGGCTTATCCCGCCCTCTGCTAATATTGGAATCCTCTACTCTTCGAACCACTCCTTCCCCCGCAGTTTTCACCTATTGTACCATTCACCCCTCCCTCCTAGATTATAAGCTCCAAGGAGCAGGGACCTCAAATCCCTCTTGTATTGAACTGTATTGTCTCCCACTATAATGTAAAACGCTGAGCAAACCATTGGCGCTATATAAATCCTGTATAATAATAACTCTGCTTTAATGACACCCCATAACATCGCAAAACACGATGTGATTGCCAGAAATCCAAAACACCCATGCAATGTGATTTCTAGCAATGACATCGTGTTTAATTTATAATTGACAACCGCACCAGATCGCATTAACGTGACGCGATTGCAATTAGGAAACGCACAGGAATCGCAGTGTTTCCTGCACCGGTGTGAACCCGGGCTAAGGGTTGGTTTTTGACAAAATGCATGGCTCAAATTGCCCTGCACAGACATTTGCATTTGCTCAGGAATGCAGCGTATAATGTGAACCGGGGCTTAGAGGGGTTATAACTATCTAGAATGAAAAAACAAAATGCTTTTAATTCTGTTTTAAGTATTACTCAGGGGCAGACTGACCATTTGGAAACTCAGGCACTGCCCGAGGGCCCGGGGTCAGTAGGGGGCCCCATGAGATGCCCCTGGTACCTTTTTCATAGGCTTTTTTGAGTTTCGGCAAGGACACAGGGGCCCCATGATCCCCTATTGCCCGGGGGCCCCATGAGTTGTCAGTCCGCCCCTGGTATTACTAGTATGTTTTATTAGAGTGTGACATTCTGCATGACATGGTACACAGTAGTCTACATACAAAAAACAGAATGGGGGTGCCCTGTGAACAGAGGACACTTTGCTACTGTGTGCTTCTGTAATGTCCCTTGGTGGGGCCCCTTGTGCAGCATGCCAATATGACACAGAAAGCAGCTCTCAGTCAGTCTGGACTTCCAATCATGGCTGAGCCTGTACTTCCGCTCGCCGTCGCACATTTGGTGACGTCTAGGTGGCATTGTGCCGTCCGTGTCATGGTGATGGAACATAGAGCGCGGTGGTGTTTTGCGACGCTTCCGGCTGTGGTGTAAGAGTGGCGGTGATCTGAAGTGAGGGGCCGTGGTCGGTGCAGGCCGTAGTCCTCGCCATGGAGGTTCCTCTTCCCCCGGAGGGTGAGCGCTGCCATTTTATTCCTCTCTGTGCTGTGTAGTTGGACCCTGGCTTTTTTTAGTTTTCTAAAGAGCGCCATGCTGGCAGGGGGAGTGGGGGAATAGAAAGAGCACTGCTTTGGGCTGGCTGCCTGCCATGTAAAGACCCTTATTCATCTATGCAGTGGCTGCAGGACTACTGGATGGTGGGGGTTTCATTCATACTCGAAATTGCCATGACTGTATGTTCATAGTGGGTTTGAATGGAGTATCTGGTGTGACTACATACACATTGGTGTGATCACGTGATCCTTGCCCATGTTCAAATAACACAGCATGTGCTACTGCCCCACCTCTGGCATGCATTCTCAGCAGTATTTTTGAACCCTTCCCATTCAGGCCCCAGCATCCCTTTAACTGGGCTAAGGGCTGCCTGATCACTGTGATTGGCTGTCACAGTGGAACCAGTATCTGTCTTTGACAGGTTGGGCTCTGATGGGGAGTAGCACAGTGGCTAAATGGTTAGCACTTCCACCTGGCAGTACTAGGGTCACTGGTTTGAATCCCAGCCACGTACCTCTTGCCTGGAGTTTGCATGTCCTCCCTGTGCCTGCGTGGGTTTCCTCCGGGTACTCTGGTTTCCTTCTACGTTCTAAAGACATGCTGGTAGGTTAATTGGCTCCTGTCTAAATTGGCCCTAGTATGTGTATGAATGTAAGTTAGGGACCTTAGATTGTACACACCTTGAGGGTTAGAGACTGATGTGAATGTACAATATATGTATGTAAAGCGCTACGTAAATTGATTTTTGATAAGTACCTGAAATAAAACCTCTGATGCATATGTGAGCATTAAAGCACACGCTGTGTGCTGCCACACACATGCGTTACATGGGTGTCAAAAGGTTAAAGTGGTTGTAAAGGCTCAAGGTTTCTTCCCTTCATGCATGTAAAAAACCTTCTCTGTGCAGCAGCCCTCCCTTAATACTCGCCTAACGGGTGTGGAAATTTTTGGAAAAAACTACTTGTCCAGGAACTAAATCAGGGCCCCAATCTACTTGTCCCTCATGACAATCTACTTGTCCAGATAAAAAAAGTTTTTAACCAAAACCGTATTTAAATCTGAGGTGCTTCTAGGACTGTCTGGGGCTTTTGAAAACAAACGAGGCTTTATGGTAACATAAACGTGTAATATTTTTAACATTGCGCTGTTTATGACCTCCTTGCATGTCTCTAGCACCGTACCCAGGGACTAGCAGGGAGGAGAGAGACCTTGCAGTATAATGAGCACTGATTGGCTGCTCGTCCGAAAAGGGTGGGTCAGGGCTTATTCCTTTATCCCTTTCACTGCCAGAGCCGTTCTTGCAATTTTTGCACACGTTTAAAAAAATCATTTTAGGCCTGAAGATTACATAAAACCCCCAAACATTATATATTGTCTGAAAGCAGAGACCCTAAAGAATAAAATAGTGGTAGTTCCAATTTTTTATGTGGCATGATATTACAAAAATGTCTCTAAAAAAAATACAAGTAATTTAATTTTAGGGCACAAAAAAATCAATAAATTGCCTTATTTTTTGTAAAATATAAAAGATTATAAAAGGTTGCAGCGAGTAAATAGATATCCAACGTGTCAAATCTTAAATTTGTGTGCACTCGTGAAATGGCGACTAACTTCAGTACCCTATATTTTCTATAGGTGACACTTTTAAAGCCCCTTATAGGTCATCAGTATAGTGCTACAGAGGAGGTCTGGTGCTAGAATTATTGCTCTCATTCTGGTGTGCGTTGCGATATGTAACGTGTATCACAATTGACGGTTTCATGCGTAGGCACCCCAGCGTGTGCTTTTACGTGAGTATATGTGGGGGCCTCAATATTTTTGGGGGGGCAATATGTGCTTGGGTGTAACTTTAATTTATTACACCCTATTTTTTTTACCCTATATGATGATTTTTGGTGACAGGTTCTCTTTGAGACATCCAAGGTATAAAAGACCCTGCATGTCTCCCTTCTGCTCCACTGGGGATTGCTCTTTCCTGGGGATTGCATTACAATCTCTCAATGGGAACCTGGAAGTAACATCATAACGTCACTTCCGGGTCAGCACAAGAAGGGGAGCAGACTTCTCCCTCCCCTCTAGCCAACGGCGAGCCAGCCCGGGAGACCTCCCGCCGTGGTGGGCGCGTAGAGGCTGGCACTGTGTGGAAGCAGTCGGCAGCAGCGCTGCCGCCGATTGCTTCACCTGACAGGTGAGCCCTGCTGCCTTCCCGCAGCAGGACTAAAGGTAGAAAGAAACTACCTGCCTGGTGCCCAGAACTATATGTCCCGGGCATCAGGTGATAGGAGTCCAACATCCCTGCCTAAGCCCCCTCTCGATCCAGCGATCATGACACACTCTCCTCATTGGCTGATGTAGCAGCGGGAGCCATTGGCTCCTGCTGCTGTCAATCACAGCCAGTGAGCCAATGAGATGATAGGGCAGCGGGGCCAACCTATGGCTCCGTGTGTGTGGACACATGGAGCAGTGGCTGGGGAGTGCGTATGCTCCAGTGGCTGCATAGCAAGCTGTTTGCTGTGGTGGCACCCAACGAAGGGAGGGGCTAGGAGTCCCGGTGGGGAGGACCTGAAAAGAGGAGGATCCGGGCTGCTCTGTGCAAAACCACTGCACACAGCAGGTAAGTATAGACATGCTTGTTATTTAAGAAACAAAATGTAAGCCTTTAAATTCACTTTAAAAATGTCACACAAGAATGAATCTCCCATTGCAGTAAACCCCAGAACTATAACTAGGATGCCATATTCTCCAACTTGTAGCCTGTAACTAATTTAAAGCAGACCTTTAGAACCAGTTCACACATATGCAAGCTTAATGCGTTTGGAACTGCACACCAATTCCCATGAAATGTGAAATAACATTGTTTTCTGTTGTGCCTCTTCACATATATGCAGTGCAACCGAATTCAGTGCGAATTGAAAAAGAGTCCTGTCAGTTTTCTGAGCAGTGTGGTTCGGCTCAGGTGTAAATTCAGGCTCATTGACTTCTATGGGATCACTTCTTAATCGAACCATCATCAGTTGTGAACAGGATAAAATCCTGACCTGATCCTGATCTAAACCTGACCTGAACCGCTGAACAACTACTGTGTCAATTAGGTGTTGAAACGGAGCTTCAATTCGCACTTCACGTGTGTGAATCCACACTTTACTCAACCTACTGCAGCCCACCCTACGCTATTTGAACAGGATGTTTGTTCGTTTTTTTGTTTGTTTATATTTTTTTAAATTGTGGACCAGCCCAAACAGCCCATACACTCACTGTATTAATGACACTAGCTGGAAAGGGGTTAACATCTAGCGCAATCAAGGGGTTAACTGTGTGCCTAGCAAGTGTTAATGTGTTTACTGTGTGCTATTTTTTTTTTAGTAGAAAATACATTTTTTTTCACTAGAAATACAGTGATCTGTCCCTCTGTATGGAGCTCTGTGTTGTTTACCAATACAGAGCTCTAGGCTGTGATTTCACATATCCGATCAGCAGGTTCCAGCCATAAATCATTGGCCAGGATCTGCTGATATAATTCTGCTTTGTCAAATCACGGTAGTATGCAGGGCACACACCCAAAACCCGGAAGAGGCCAGTGACATACAGGTACGTTGCTATACCTGCAACTACCGCCCTGCCCAGTAAAAGTACTGTGGCAGATCATCAACTGGTTGTAATCCTCAGATATGAAAAAAAGCATATCTGATTGTAATCCTCAGATATGAAAAAAAGCAGCTCTGAGTGTAATTTATTTCTGTTGTCAGGTTTTTCTGTCTCATAATAGTCACTTCCCAACGCCAAGAGTTAAAGTGGCGAGGAAAGAAGCTGCAGCACTCCTATTTACAGCTGTGCCTGTTCTTTGTACTGTGTGAAAGGAATGGGGGGTTCCTTCCCTCCAATCAGGGCTCAGAGCTGCTGACTCTCTAAAGACTTCAGAGCCTCATCACCAGCTCCTAGATCTAAGAAGAAATCCTTTCTTCTCTGAGTTTTCAGAATGGTCTACAGAGGAAATTGCTACAGATGCACAGCTACAACTTATGTAGGAGGATTTGTTTAATCTCTGTGTATTGCTGAATATTGGTCACTTCACTGGGTATATGTACAGGTTTGCAACCACTTTAATACTGCGCTATAGTTGAAAGGTGGCTACTCCATGGCCCTCTCGTTTTGAGAGGGCATATATAGACGTCCTCCCAGAATGCAACTCATCCTTTGGACGCAGCTGATCACAGATCACAGCAAAGGGCCAATCACAGGGGCAAGTTTGTTTATCCGATCCTTCCCTCCTGAAGGCTCCTCTGTTCTGCAAGTCTGGTCCCTGCAGCCTTGCCTTCGATATGCTCCAGCAGACCCAGGTCCTCTGACATAATCAAGTCAAATGCAGGGCCCATAACTTTGCATTGGATCCAAGGATGCCAAGGAACTGCCCAACACTGGAGCACCAGCTGCTGGAGGATTGGGCACTTATGTGCTTTCCCTGTCCCCTACACCTAATTGAGCACTTAACCCTTGGAATAGGGGAACCACTGCAAAGAAGGATTTTTACTTTTCCTGGAATTCAGCTTTAACAACTCCAGGAAGCAGGAGAAGAAGCAAAATAAAATTGTCTGTGCTTAAAGGCCATATAATCTTTATGTATGCTCATATTTGTGAGTTCCTAGTATAATAGTAGATCTGTTCTATTGTCTTGCTGCTTCCTCATCATCACCAGCTGCAAATATAGCTTGCAAAAAAAACAAGAGAAAGAAAAGGGGAAGAGCATAGAATTCGAAATCATAAATCCTTTTATTAAGCGCAAATGGATAACACTAAGAATAATTGAACTCGCATGCAGGAGATCATAGGATCGCTTTGTATGCAAACAGAGCATTGCCTCATGTTGTCACTGGCGCCAGCGATGTTGAGAGTAGAGCCCCTCCATCAAATCTAGGCAACATATTTCGGGGATGGTTCCCGTTTGTCAAACCTGAAACTATCTATGAAATGCATTGCCATGGTAATCTTTCACAACTCATTGGAGAGCCCAGAAATAGAGCTGTGAGTGAGTGCTCACACAAAACACATACAGTGGGGCAAAAGTATTTAGTCAGCCACCAATTGTGCAAGTTCTCCCACTTAAAAAGATGAGAGAGGCCTGTAATTGGCATCATAGGTAGACCTCAACTATGAGAGACAAAATGAGAAAAAAAATCCAGACAATCACATTGGCTGATTTGGAAAGAATTTATTTGCAAATTATGGTGGAAAATAAGTATTTGGTCAATATCAAAAGTTCATCTCAATACTTTGTTATATATCCTTTGTTGGCAATGACAGAGGTCAAAGGTTTCCTGTAAGTCTTCACAAGTTTGGCACACACTGTTGCTGGTATGTTGGGCCATTCCTCCATGCAGATCTCCTCTAGAGCAGTGATGTTTTGGGGCTGTCGCTGGGCAACATGGACTTTCAACTCCCTCCAAAGGTTTTCTATGGGGTTGAGATCTGGAGACTGGCTAGGCCACTCCAGGACCTTGAAATGCTTCTTACGAAGCCACTCTTTCGTTGCCGGGCGGTATGTTTGGGATCATTGTCATGTTGGAAGACCCAGCCACGTTTTATCTTCAATGCCCTTGCTGATGGAAGGAGGTTTGCACTCAAAATCTCACGATACATGGCCCCATTCATTCTGTTCTGTACATGGATCAGTCGTCCTGGTCCCTTTGCAGAGAAACCGCCCCAAAGCATGATGTTGCCACCCCCATGCTTCACAGTAGGTATGGTGTTCTTTGGATGCAACTCAGCATTCTCTCTCCTCCAAACACGACGAGTTGTGTTTCTACCAAACAGTTCTATTTTGGTTTCATCTGACCATATGACATTCTCCCAATCCTCTTCTGGATCATCCAAATGCTCTCTAGCAGACTTCAGACGGGCCCGGACATGTACTGGCTTAAGCAGGGGAACACGTCTGGCACTGCAGGATCTGAGTCCCTGGTGGCGTAGTGTGTCAGCCTGATGGTAGCCTTTGTTACGTTGGTCCCAGCTCTCTGCAGGTCGTTCACTAGATCCCCCCGTGTGGTCCTGGGATTTTTGCTCACCGTTCTTGTGATCATTTTGACCCCACGGGGTGAGATCTTGCGAGATCGAGGGAGATTGTCAGTGGTCTTGTATGTCTTCCATTTTCTAATTATTGCTCTCACAGTTGATTTGTTCACACCAAGCTGCTTGCCTATTGCAGATTCAGTCTTCCCAGCCTGGTGCAGGTCTACAATTTTGTTTCTGGTGTCCTTCGACAGCTCTTTGGTCTTCACCATAGTGGAGTTTGGAGTGCGACTGTTTGAGGTTGTGGACAGGTGTCTTTTATACTGATAACAAGTTCAAACAGGTGCCATTGATACAGGTAATGAGTGCAGGACAGAGGAGCCTATTAAAGAAGAAGGTATAGGTCTGTGAGAGCCAGAAATCTTGCTTGTTTGTAGGTGACCAAATACTTATTTTCCACCATAATTTGCAAATACATTCTTTCCAAATCAGCCAATGTTATTGTCTGGATTTTTTTTCTCATTTTGTCTCTCATAGTTGAGGTCTACCTATGATGCCAATTACAGGCCTCTCTCATCTTTTTAAGTGGGAGAACTTGCACAATTGGTGGCTGACTAAATACTTTTTTGCCCCACTGTATGCTGCTGAAGGCACCCTTTAACACAAGAGTCTTTTGCCTAGAGTGGAGCAGTGACAGACATGAGAACACAGCCACACTCAGTACCGGTTCTTCAACTTGTGGGAAGGACCTTACAAAGGAAGGAGCACACCAAATTGCCCAGCTGATTGCTACTCTAGATCTGAAAAAGGGAATCCACTCTGAACATCACTGGCTCCAGTGGCAACATGAGGCAGTGCTCTGTTTCTATACAAAGCGATCCTATGATTTTCTATATGTGAGTGCAGTTATTTTTTGGATTATCCGTTTGCTCCTAATAAAAGGATTTACTGCACTAGTTTTATACGCTTTCCCTTTTCTTTTGAATAACTCATTGGAGGGATATATAGAATGAATCTGTCCCCTTACAAACCCCATTGACATTTCTGAAATGTTGAAATATTCAGACTTGCAGCAATCCTGCTTTGCTCCCCTTTCTACTCTGTACATGACCGCATGCAGCTTCTAGTCAGAAAAAATAGCTGAAACTAGGGCCAAAACAACTGATCAACATAATTGATTATAACTGATAATGAAATAGTTGTCAACTATACTTATCAACAACTATACAAATAGGCATACAGAATGGACTATTTGTCCGTATACACAGTGCAGCACACGTACAGCTCAGTGCACCATTTATACATGTCCGTAAGTGCCTGATAACTTGTGAATGTGTGAGGAGCAATGCGTCATAGGACATGTATTCCCTGGCAGGAGAAGAAGGTGATTTAACCTCCCTGGCGGTATGATTATTTCAGATTTTTGGTGCTGAAAGCGGTACCATTATTTTGCATGGAAATTTTTCGTTTTTTTATTGTAGGCTGTAATTTTTAGGAATAACTCACTGAAATCTGTCCGAACAAGAGTCTAGTAAACATTCCGGATATGATAAAACTTGAACCACGAAATCATAAATTATATTTTAATAAATAATCATAAAAAATAATAATAATTTCTATAATATAATCAAACCAAAAACACTGAAATTTGAAATATAGCGCCAAGTTCGCACATCGCTGAGCAAAGTCGCAGAATCATTTTCAGTGTCTGATGATGAATTTCCCCACGAATCATCACTCAATTCTGCAAGTGGTTCTGATTTACTATCACTGTTCCCTAGCTGGTCTAAAACCGATTTTGACCTAAAGGGATGCTTTTTGGACGCCATGGACTTTTCCCAGTTTCCAGGCAGAAAGAACAGTCAAAATGCAGGCAGGGCACAGGACAAAGCAGTAGGGACAAAATGTACGTGAAATGCTCTGAAACAGCAATGTTTTGCTATGTAATAATCATTTTAAAATAAGACATTTTTTAAAACTTTCAAATTTGCCACCGGTTCCGGCGCCTGTACGTCCCGACGTCACAGGGACCGGAACACGGAAGCCGGATGCCGGCATCGGCCGGAGGAGATGGCCGGGGACGCTGCAGGGGACACATCGCGGGAGCGAAGGACAAGGTAAGTGCTGCAGGGACTCCCTGAGCAATGCCGCATGGTAAGCCCGAGTGTAGCTCGGGGTTACCGCTTTTGGTACTGAACTTTTACCCCGAGCTACACTCGGGAATACCGCCAGGGAGGTTAAAGTGATTCTAAAGACAGACTTTTTTTTACCTTAATGCATTCTATGACCAAGCGCTCTATGGGGGAACTCTGAAGACAGGAGGAGCTAGGAGTCCTGGAAGGACACCCTAGATGAGTAAGTTCAGGCTGCTCTGCGCAAAACCATTGCACACAGCAGGTAAGTATGACATGTTTGTTATTTAAAAATAGAATTCCAACGTGTACAGTCACTTCAAGGGCTCTGTGGAGGGAAGATTAGCATCTACACCCAGAGAAGCTGGAAGCTATTAGACTGGAGGTAAATTAAGGCAGCGCTTAACAACATTTCTTTGAAATTAGGAGCCAGCTAAAAAAGTTATGAGCCAGTTTCTTTTACCTGACAAAGCTTTATTTTTAATGACACAAATAACAGATCATCATATCTAGATCTTAAAGGTCCACTCACACCAGATGCCCCTGGGACTGCACTGAGCGGTTATTCCAGCTCAGTCCCACCTGCATGGGGGTGTTTCTTTGCAGTAGGAACTGGAGCACTTGTCAGGATAGAAGGAAAAATAGATGGGGCAAAACACTGTCAAATTCTTGAGGAAAATCTGCTGCCATCTGCCAGAAAGTTGTCATTGGGAAGAAGGTTTACCTTCCCTCATGACAGTGACCCAAAGTACACAGCAAAAATGGTCACACAGTAGTTGGAGAAAAAGGTGAATGTCCTTGCATGGCCTAGTCAGAGCCCAGACTTATGCAGGCCATAGACGGGTCGAACATTGGCCGATTTTTCGAACGATAAACTAAAAATCAGTCGTTCGGCCGACGTTACCATCAACGAATAAAAAAATCGTCCGACTAAATCATAAAGTTCACCCCATAACTTCTGTCCCTTTCAGGCCACAGCTCATGCGTAGATTTTTTATTGTTAAAACGATCGTCCAATTTGGCCATCATTGTTGGGAAAATCGTCCAATCGTCCAAATCGGCCGCAAATTTCCCAACATAACCGATAATCTGAAAGTGCAAAATACACGAAAAACGGCTGACGAACTAATCCACTAACGGTACGAAAATCGGCCGATTTTTCTTTCGGCCGTAAAATCGGACGATTAACGACCCATCTATGGCCTGCACTAGTCCCCTTTGAAAATCTTTGGAATGACTTGAAGACTGCAGTCCACAAATGGTCACCATCAAATTTAATTGAACTTGAGCAGTTCTGCATAGAAGAGTGGGCAAATATTGCAAAGTCTAGATGTGCAAAGTTAATAGAGACATCCCAACAGACTAAATGCTGTAATTAAAGCAAAGGTGGTTCAACAAAATACTGACACAAGGAGGGGCGGTCCTTTTTCCAACTGAATGATTCTGTTTTTGATTTATTTTTTTCTGACATTTTGTTATATGTTTCACTTGGATGTTACAAATTGCACGAGTAAATACAGCTAGATAAAACAAAAACTGTGTCTGTCTACTTTTCAGGCTGCAAAGCAACAAAATGTGATTATTTTAAAGGGGGGTGATTCTTTTCTATATCCACTGCATCCACAAATATTGGACACATCAGTTCCTTTTTTTCCCTTGTTTATATTCTTAGCTCATTGAACTAAGGCTTCTGCTGTCTTTGTTTCGTGCATCAAGGCTTCCTTGATCTTTTGCATTAACTGCAGTGATTCTTTTTTTCTAACAGACCAGGAGCTTCGGAATGTTATTGACAAGCTAGCACAATTTGTGGCTAGAAATGGACCCGAATTTGAGAACATGACAATGGAAAAGCAGAAAGATAATCCTAAGTTCTCATTCCTGTTCGGAGGAGAATTCTACAACTACTACAAATATAAACTTGCCATGGAGCAGCAGCAACGTATGTAAAACATTTTTTAGAAGCTCAATTTTTTTTATTTCCTGTAGCTACATATCTTTGATTTTCTCAAAGAACTTTCATTTCAGAAAATGTACAAATTGGTTCCAGTTAAGGCACTACCAGTACAGCTTTGACAGATTTGTTCGCTACACTGAAATTCATCTTCTTTAACTACTTGCCCTCCAGTGAATTTACCCCCCCGACCAGGCCATTTCTTGCGATACAGCGCTGTGTTAATTTAACTGAGAATTGTGTGGTCATGCAATGCTGCAACCAAATTACATTTTTGTCCTTTTTCCCCCACAAATAGAGCTTTCTTTTGGTGGTATTTGATTGCCTTTACGGTTTTTATTTTTTGCTCTATAAACAAAAAAGGACTGACAATTTTGAAAAAAAAACCAATATTTTTGACCTTTTGCTATAAAACATATCCAGTAAAAAAATCAAATTTTGTCATAAATGTAGGCCAAAATGTTTTCTGCTACAAGTCTTTGCTAAAAAAAAAAAAAAATCCCAATACATGTAAATTTAATTGGTTTACGTGAAAGTTTTATAACGTCTACAAATGGTATATATACTGGATTTTTTTTTATATATACTATTAATGGCGGCGATCAGCGACTTATAGCGGGACTACGGTGGGCATTCTAACACTGATTGGGAACTGACATCCCCAGTGACACTAATACAGTGATCAGTGCTAATGGCACTGGGCAGGAAGGGGTTAACAACTGGGGCGATCAAAGGGTTAACTGTGTTCTGTTTTACTATGTGTGTTGTGTGTGTTTTACTAGGGAAACATACTGCTTTGTATTGCTCTGCTGTGCTGTGCAGAGCAATACAAAGCAGCATGTCGGTGCTGACAGGGGAGAGATCTGTGTTGTTTACACAGACCTTTCCCCTTTCACTGTTCCTTGGCAATTGCCGGATGCCGGCTGGGAATCTCTGGATGGGACCCATTGATCGAAAGCTGTAGCTGCTAATGGCGGTGCGCCCCCTACCCGGAAATGCGAAATCACTTATATATACGTGATTTTGCGCAGCCCTGATGCCCTGTAGCAGTAGTTCTGCTATGGGGCAGTCAGGAAGAGGTTAACCTTGTCAGTACCACAGTTTTCACTTAGTTGCACTGTACTTTTAGATATGTTTTTTTTTTTGTTTAATTACCTGATTCATTGAACTGTAATCGATATCTCATGTTTATGCAGACAGAGTAATTTACTAAAACTTGAGAGAGCATAGAAAGCTCTGCACAGAAACCAATCCGCTTCCAGGTTTTATTGCCAAAGCCTAACTGAACAAGCTGAAGTAAGAAGCTGGTTACTATGCACCGCTGCACAAGATTCTGTGTGCTCCAGTTTTAGTAAATCTCCCCCATAGAGACTGAAGACACGTTTGAAAGGCATTTCTGATCAGTTTCCACCCTGTCTAGCTGTAATATCAGGATTATAAATTTATCTGTATTTGCTTTTCTTTTTCTTTTATATTCAGTTATTTGCAAGCAAACCCAGGACATAGAGCCCAAGCCTCAGATCGCCCCAATTCCCCCTCCAGCATTGCCTCTGCCCCCTACTCTAGTACCACCTCCTCAAGGTGCACCTTCTATAGAGGACCTTGTACAGCAAAGCCAGTGGAATGTGCAGCAGCAAGAACAACAGTTGCTCACCATGAGACAGGTATAAATATAGTAGCTCCCCTCATGTAATTTTCACAATTGGTCACTGCATGTTAGATCAACAAACACTAAAAATATGCTGATTTGAGACCTCTGAACATTTTCTGTGTTTCAGGAGCAAATAACAGCTGCAGTGGCACATGCCATCGAACAACAGATGCAGAAAATGCGTGAAGAAACACACCTGGACATGACTGAGTTTGATAACTTGCTGCAGCCAATTATTGACACATGTACCAAGGATGCCATATCTGTAAGTTGTCCTCAACTGTTTCTGATTGCTCATTTGAGATACCACAGACCTTAAAGCTAACTGTTTCTCCTTCCCTTTTAGAAATTACCTTTAGCACAAAAAAGCTGAAAAGAACATCTATCTTAACAACTCATTCATTTGTAATGTAAACTATGTTATATCAGCTTATTAAGATAGAAAGGTTGGTAAGGCCCAGTTTATTCAGTTGATCTTCTGAACTAGGCAACCAGAATGATTTTGTGGATATATGTGTCTCGCCCACCATTGAAAGAAACAATTCTGTTAGGAGGAACTAAGTGGTAGTGTTTGTTTATTAAGTGAACTAAAACATGCTTAACTAATACAGACTTCATTAATGATGCTCACAGGCAGGCAAGAACTGGATGTTCAGCAATGCCAAATCTCCTCAGCATTGTGAACTTATGGCTGGTCACTTGCGCAATCGGATTACGGCTGAAGGAGCACATTTTGAATTACGTCTACATTTGATTTACTTGACTAATGATGTTCTTCATCACTGGTGAGTAGTTCCATCTGTATAGGGCCATTATCCTTTGGGCACACCACGCCTGTTTTGCATGGCAGTTTTTTATATTGTTTAGCCACCTGTATATAATTTGTACATGTCACAATATTGTTTTGTAAGTAGCGTCATTTAGCTGCACTTTGATGTTGGCTATGGAAATTTCTAATCAAGTACTTTTTGCATGTTTGTCATGAAAGTAACATTAGGTATCTATGGCAGGTACCTGCACAGATCTCCAGCCTGCTTCTTAGACCAGAGTATGAACCAAAGGTATTAATCTGCAGGACTGACTGTAAGAAGGTGGAACCATTACAGAAAAATAGCAACGTATTGTCAGCGAAGGGAATTTTTTTCCCTTCAGGGTGCGGACAGTCAACCCGCACACAAACTCTGTTTTGGGAAGAGATGACAAAGGGGTTCCAGAGCCAACACAAATAACTTATGGAGATAGAGGGTAACTCTCCCTAGTTTCTCTGTAAACTGTAAATGTTGCTGACATAGAATATTAGTGGGTATTTGGGTTATGGGTTCAGAATAAATGGGTGGTACCTAAGATAATATATAATTAGGACCAAACCGAAATTTGCATAGTGCTGCCCAGAGATATTCTCACTGGACAGATTCAGATGCTTCTTTGATATCCAAGGACCCCACCCCTGTTCAACAAGCTGAGGAAGTCACCCCAAGATTGCTAAACAAGTGTCTTTAAGTTAATATCTGTTCCTTTTATCTGGAATAAAACATGATTGGACTCCTTTTCCTGTGCAAACCCTTGAAGCACTCGTCACCCTAATTCAGAAACCAGACAAAGATCCTTCCTTGTGTGCTAACTTCAGACCCATTTCTCTGATTGGAGTAGATCTAAAAATTTTTGCCAAAGTGTTAGCAAATAGATCGCAGCCGCTTCTGCCCGGTATTATTCACTTAGACCACGTGGGCTTTGTAACTGGGGTTGAGGCAAGAGCCAACACTCTAAACATTTCTAATGCTTCTCCTGACAGATTATGCCCGTATTCAGAACATCCCTCTGTCTCTTGACTATCGATGCAGAAAAAGCATTTGATCGTTTTGACTGGCAGTTCCTCCGATTGTCTCTGCAACAGATAGAGATTGGTCCTCACATGCTAGCAAGGATATTATCCTTGTACTCTTCTCCATCCGCCAGTATCAAGATCAATGGCTCCCTGTCCCCTGTGTTTTCTATCCGGCATGGCACCCGACAGGGGTGCCTCCTATCCCCTCTTCTCTATGTACATACTATGGAATATCTGGCAGTAGCCCTACGGCGCAATCCCAATATCAATGGAGTATCAGTGGGCCTCCTCCATATTAAATTGGCCCAATTTGCTGATGACCTACTACTTTTTGTAACACAGCCACATATCTCCCTACCCTCCATAATGCAAGAATTCCAAGAATTTGTCTGGGTCAGCAACTTGTGAAAAAGTGAATTATACCAAATCAAAACTGCTGAACATCTCTTTAGCCTGGGAGGACTTGCGGTGCATTTCCTCCACCTTATCCTTCAAAACTGGTTCCACCTGTATCCTTTGTCTAGGAATTCAGATACCCACAGAGATGTTCAAAGTCTACTCGATGACCTTTCTGCCTGTACTCCACAGGACACGAGCGGACTTATCTTACACCACCAATCGACTGTCCTGGTTAGGCAGAGTAAATACCTTGAAGATGAATGTTCTTCCCCGCTTTCTGTATCTATTTCAAACAATCCCTATCAGTCTCCCCTCCTCGTTTTTCAGAAACTGCGCTGTCTATTTTACAACTTCATTTGGAATACACACCACCCCCAGAATTTTTTTTTTGTAATTCCTTTATGGCATTTTGCATTTAAGATATAATAGACAGAGAAAAATAAAACAAGGGCCCAGACAGACCCCAAACTAAACTGACAGCCGCTATGTCAGGCCCACGCGAGCCAAATCAAGGGGATGTCCGAAGATACGCATCGGTATTGTAAAGTATTGCCAAGGCCTCCAAGTATCTCTAAATACCTCTCCACGGTCATATAGAGAAGGCCGTGAGGTCCTCCATATCTCGCAGCTCATTGACCTTAGAGAACCAAAGGGACCTCGTGGGTGGATGCACAGACCTCCAACACAGACGGATACAAGCTTTGGCCGCATTCAACAGTTGAATCGTCAAGTGCAGCAAGCATGCCGTGGGGTCGCGGGCCACATCAACACTCGTCAGACCTCTGATGGTATCAGCTACCATCTGCCAGAAAGGTTGAATCTTAGAGCAAGTCCAGAAGATGTGCAGCATCGTACCACGCTCAAGCCCACATCTCCAACATAGATCCGAAGCCTGCGGTAGAATACGGTGAAGGGTCGTGGGAACTCTATACCATCGGGTCAAAATCTTGTAACTGGTTTCCTGAACCCTGGATGCAATGGAAGACTTCTGTGCGAAATGGAGAATCTTCATTTTCTGTGTTTCTGTGAGGCTAAGACCTAAATCAGCTTCCCAGTGAGCGAGAAAGGAAGGTTGAAAGTCATCTTGTGGACTGATCAAGGCAGAGTAAAAAATGGAGAGACAATGCCTAATGACAAATTATTTTCCAGAAGCATGAGGCGACGGCTAATCCCCGGAGAACGAGAACATTTCCGGAGGAAAGTACGAAGTTGCAGACTGTGCCAGAAGGCCAACGGGGGATCTGCAGCCGTCGAGAAAGTGGAAGGAGCAAGATTACCATCTGTGTCTAAGAAATCGAAAAAATGTGAATGCCCCGAGGTCTCCAAGCGGCAGAACTGTGGGTCCTCCAGTCCCGGAGAAAATTCAGGGTTTCCAAGAGCGGGGAGCATAGGAGAGGGCAGTGGGGAGAGGAGTTCCGGAAGGTCTCGCGGGACACTAGCAAAGTCCCTCCCAGAGTCCAAAGTCCTAGGCAGTTTCGACAGGATCCAGGGTCAGCTTTTGGCGGTACCCCCCGAATTCTCCAACTCCATAGCCACCCAGAGCTTTGTCTCCACATGACAATGCCAGTCCACCAGTCTCGTCAGGTGGACTGCTGTGTAATAAGCGCAGATATCCGGAAGACCCACACCGCCGAGGTGCTTAGGTAAATGTAATAGCCGAAATTGCAGATGAGGTTTCCAATGAGACCAAACAGTCTCGGAAGAGAGTGTGCATTTTCTTAAAAAAGAGAGGAGGCAATCGAATGGGGAGGGCCTGGAGGATGTAGAGGATCCGGGGGAGGAAGGTCATGTTGAGTGCACTACACCATCCACACCATGTAAGTGCAAGAGAATGCCAGCACAATAAATCTGTTTTCCTATGCTGCAGAAGCAGTTCAAAAAAAAAAAAAAGATCAAATCATCCATGAAAGCAGCCACCTTATGAGCCCCGGAAGGCTTGAGAAGGCCAGGAATATTTGGGTCTCTCTGGATCGTACAGAGAAAGGGTTCCAATGAAAGCACAAAAATCAATGGAGAAAGGAGGCAACCCTGCCGGGTGCCATTTGTCATGTCCAAATAGTCCAAACTAGCTTCATTGACCTTAATGGCCGCAGAAGGGCAAGAGTAAACAGAGGAGATCCAAGACAGCATGGCTGGTCCCAGGCCAATGTGACGTAAAGTGGACATAATAAACTGCCAACTGACCCCGTCGAAGGCCTTCTCCGTAGATAGCAGGAGAAGGGGACGACAAGAAGTCCTGGCCGTATGGATAAGGTTAAGGGCTCTCGTAGTGTTGTCTCTCGGTTACCGTAGAGGAATGAACCCAGCCTGATCCCAATGAATGAGACGATAAATGTGGTAACAACCTGTTCGCCAGAATCCTGGCAAATAATTTCATATCCGAGTTCAGCAGAACAATCGGCCTGTAATTCCCACACCTGGAAGGGTCTTTGCCTTCTTTAGTTATCAAAGTAATGTACGCCTTGAGGGTATCTCGAGGCAAAGGGTGCCCCTGGACAATGGAATTGAGAGCCGGGACTAAGTGGGGAGAGAGTACATCAAAAAAGGTCCTGTAATATGTCGGGGTAAATCCATCAGGCCCAGGAGCCTTCTTGGGCTTTGACTGAGCCAGGGCCACTCCAAGTTCCTGCAGGGTGATAGGGGCCTCCAACTCTACTGGGGGAAGAGACGGCATACCCGAGGCCAAAATATAGGAGAGAAGGGGAGGCGCCCCCTTTGAGGGGGGAGACACTCCATGAAGAATGGCCTAAATAGTAGAGATCACTGTAAAATCTATGGAATTCAGCAGCCATATCAGCAGACTTATTCAAAATTCTTTAGATCAAAAATTGACTATGTGGGTTCGGGGACCCCGAGAGCCCTCGCCAACAAAGTGTCTGGTTTATTTGAAAATTCATACATAGAGCGACGGGTCCAGGCCAATCTTTGTTTGGTCTTGAGATAGAGAAGGGATTGCAAGTCCTCTCAAACTCTGGAGAGTTCAAGATAGGTGGCCTTCGCCAAGGACACTTTGTGAGAGTGCTCCAACCTGCCTATGTCTTGCAGAAGGCTGTCAATTTGATGAGAGCGCTCCCTCTTGAGATGTGCACCTACCTGAATCAGAAGGTCCCGAACCACTGGCTTGTGAGCCTCCAGACCACAAGGGGGTTGGCCACCGAATCAGCATTAGTCGCAAAGTACTCCACAAGAGCTGTTTGCAAGGCATTGCAGGTATCTGGGGACTGAAGGAGGGTCTCATTCAATCTTTAGGAGGGGGGTCTCGGGTCAATGAATCAAGCCAGAGGGTAAGATGAACCGGAGCATGGTCCGAAAAGGAAATATCAATTTGCGAGGTGAGCACCGCAGGGAGAGCCGAATGTGAGAGAAGATATTCGAGACGGGAATAGGTATGGCGAACAGGCGAGAAAAAGGAGTAGTCACGACCCTGGGGATTCAGCAGATTCCACGGGTCGACCAAGTGTAGGAGCTGTAGATCACCCTTCAAATATCGGAGACGGGCATAAGAAAGGTGAGAGGAGTCCCGAGAGACATCCAACAAGGGATTCATTGCAAAATTAAGATCTCCACCAAAAATCAAGGTTCCATCGACAAAGCCCAGGAGGGTAGGCAGCAGAGCATGCAAGAATTGAAACTGGTCCACATTGGGGAAATAAACTTTTTGGCGAAGGTATACTGCACTCCCTGAATCATTCCCTTAAGCAACAGATACCGGCCAAGCGGGTCCGACCGCATTGAGATACATGACCACGGCACTGCACTGCTGATCAAAATACTGACACCTTTGGATTTGGAAATGGGGGAGGAACTGTGATACACCCACGGAAAGTCTTGATTAGCTAATTTTAGAATATGATCACATTTGAAGTGTGTTTCCTGTAAAAAGGAAATTTGAGTTTTACTCTTTTTGAGGTCAGCCAGCAGCCGCGAGCGCTTTTCCGGGGTGTTGAGGCCCCGGGTATTAAGAGTGGTTATCTTCGGGGAACCCATGACGGAAGGAGAGCCAGGAGAAACCGCAAAACAAGGAGAGAGGCCAGAGATGGGGCCCCTGGGTGGGAGAAAAACTTGCACAGTAAAAAAAAAAAAAAAGGAGGGGGAGGGAAGCGGACCCAGGGAAGTAAAGAAAGGGAAAACAAAAAGAAAAACTGTTAGGAAAAGAGGAAAATGAAAGGAGGAAGAAGGAGGGGGAAAAAGTCAGGTATAGAGTCAGAAAAAGGAGAGATGTAAAAGGGAAGGGAGAAGAGGAGAAAAAAAAGGGTGAGAAGGGGAAACGGGGAAAAAAAGGGTAAAGAAGGGAAGTAGAATTGGAAGTATCTACAATAATGGACAAAACTGAAGTCCCTGGGAGGAGAGCAAAACACCTCCCACAAGCATTAGCCCTATGGGGAGTCAGAACAACAGGCGGGTGAGGCCAGAGTAGAGGAGATAAGTCAGGAAAGGCACACAAGAGATGGAAAAGAGGGAGTTGCACGAACAAGGGACAAAAAAATAACAAAATAACATACACAGATAAGAGATTTTCCCTTCAATATCTACTGAGGAGCAAAACCGGGAAACCACACATGTCTCCCTACCACCATCGGAGAGGAGAAGAGGATACCCCCAATCCGCCCCAAAAACTTGCTGGCGGGGGAAAATAAAAACCCCAACCCGGGGCAGCCAATCCTCGATCCAAGGGCGCGAGGGGACCGAGAAACCAGCTTAAAAAGTATTCTGTCAGTCTCAGTCCATGCAGAGCTCCAGAGAGAACGTCCTCACACCAGCTTTACCGTGGACCTTGCGTTCTTGTTGTCAAAATCTTTCGGTCCTTAGCGATCTAGACATACTCTTCATATATGGGACCATGGGATGTCCATATATGGCCTTTCTAAATACACGGGACCCATGACCCCATTCTTTGGGACCCTGGCTTTCCCCCCCGGCTCTCTCTGTCTCCGGATTTGGAGAATGGAACAGACAGGAGACTCACCCAAGTCTTTTGAGTGGAGCCATCTCTGATGTCGGCAGCCCCTTGTGCGCCCCCTCTGGCTTCGTTAACGTGGTTACGGAGGCAGCAAGTAGTGTCTTTTGTCTGTTCCTTTCCTTCTGTTCCTGACTTTCTCACTTTGGCAACAAAATTTTAATCCATCTTAGTACAATCCAAACCTCCCATTCATGTAGTTTCCCAATTATATTCACTTCTTCTATGCTCACAATCTCCTGATTTTCCTCCATACACCCACGCCTGTGAGGAGAATTTTCAACACACCATCCCTCCCTCAGATTGGCAAAAGTGTTTTTATTTTGATCCATCTACTGTTCGCTCCCTCTGGCAGTTTGGTCAACGAACTGGAATCTATACATGACCTGGAACGCCTGTTGGCACAGGAAAGGAGGACCTGCTCTCATATACCTGGACTTCCTGGTCTATGTTTCGATACTCTTCTGAGTTCCATTCATGGGATGACAGCGCTACCGATCCTTCATCTGTGTAGCCATGGTGGAGCGTACCTTCTATTTTTCCCTTTTCTCTGGTTTTTCGCCCGCTATGCCTCTCTACCCCTTTTACCTTTTCATTCTTCTCTCGTAACAAGATATAATCCAATGCATTTAACATGTCTTTATTACAATCTGAGATGTGTTCCCATTATCCCTGACTTTTATGTGTTCCAACTGGGCAATAGCGCCCACTATGCATGTATTCATCTATGCTCATAAAATTGCTCACATTATGGGTACTTTGCACCCTTTCTCAAACTTGTCTATTCATGTTGATACAAAACTGTATGTGATTGTAATTCTGCCAAAGCGCAATGTTGCCCTGATCTTTTGTCTTTACCTTTTCACCACCATTTGTTCTGTGCTCCGTGCATTTGTACTTTTCTATGTGTATCCAAAACTAATAAACTCCAGATTGAACTAAAACATGATTAGATTCCATGTTCCATAGTTGTAAAAAAACACATTCAAACAATTTTTAAGCAGTGTCTTAGCATCTACATTTAGACGTTAGATTGTAAAGTAGGAGGAGTACAGGTCTGGGTTCTTGTCAGGTTTGAGAATCACTATCATGAATACTTCCAACATATGTAGCAGTCAAGGGTCCAGAACATATAGGGCATTTAAAACCTTGAAATTTCTTTGCCAGGATGAAAAATACAAAGGGTCGATGTGTTTTTTATTAGGCAGAGCTGTTTTAGGAATGTCTGGGGCTTTTAAAAATTAAAAAGGCTTTTATAGTGACTTAAACTTTTAATATTTTTAATATTGCACTGTTTATATCCTACTCACCTCCCTGCCTGTCTCCAGCACCGCACCCACGGACTAGCAGGGAGAGGAGAGACCTTGCAGTGTGACAAGCACCGATTTGGTGCTCATCAGGAAAGGAAATTGTCGGTCTCTCTTGAAGCTTAGCAGTGGCACATCTGCTGAAAGAGTAAATTACCCTCGCACACGGATGCATGAGGAGAGAAATCAAGCTCCGGTGTCCATCAGGGTCGGATCATTTTTTTTTGTTCAACCTGCTGGTTGAATGAAAAATATAACTAATGTATGGACTGCCTTACTAAGCCAACTGTAAAGAAGAATTTCATTAAAAACTGTTGGGACAATTAACATCTTAGTTAGGTCTGTACCCTTACATCACATCTGACCGTGGCGGAGTGCGCCCTTACATCACATCTGACCGTGGCGGAGTGCGCCCTTACATCACATCTGACCGTGGCGGAGTGCGCCCTTACATCACATCTGACCGTGGCGGAGTGCGCCCTTACATCACATCTGACCGTGGCGGAGTGCGCCCTTACATCACATCTGACCGTGGCGGAGTGCGCCCTTACATCACATCTGACCGTGGCGGAGTGCGCCCTTACATCACATCTGACCGTGGCGGAGGGCGCCCTTACATCACATCTGACCGTGGCGGAGGGCGCCCTTACATCACATCTGACCGTGGCGGAGGGCGCCCTTACATCACATCGGACCGTGGCGGAGGGCGCCCTTACATCACATCGGACCGTGGCGGAGGGCGCCCTTACATCACATCGGACCGTGGCGGAGGGCGTGCAGGGCAGACACAGAGGAGAGGGGCGGGTAGAGGTAGAGCAAAATGATACCTCTTTCCTCTGTTCTCCCGTCAGTGTGGGGGGGAAGGGGGGAGGGAGTATGCTCGCTGGATGAGTGTACACTCAGCATTCACAGCTGCAGCCATTCTGCCCTTGTTTACAGACAGCCCTGCTGCTTGCCTGCAACAACAACACAGGTAAACAACACAGGTCTCTCTCCTGTCAGCAGTAACATGCTGCAGTGTACTTCTCTGCAAAGTGGAGAAATACACAGTAGCATGTTTACATAGTATAACACATACAGTAAAACCCTTTGACCGCCCCAGATGTTATCCCCTTCCTGCCCAGTGTCATTAGTACAGTGTTGGTGCTTCTTATTAGCACTGATCACTGTATTAGTGTCATTGGCATGTCAGTGGTAGATAGTTCCCCTCCAGTGTCAGAATGCCCGCCACAGTCCCACTATAAATCGCTGATCGCCACCATTACTAGTATTAAAAAAAAAAAAAAAAAATTCCAGTATAAATATCGCCATTTGTAAACGCTATAACTTTCACGTAAACCAATTAATTTACACATATTGGGGTTTTTTTTTAAGCAAAGACATGTAGCAGAATACATTTTTGCCTAACATTATCATAAAATTTGATTTTTAGAAAAAAAATTTCCTGGATGTTTTTTAGCAAAAAGACAAAAATATTGTTTTGTTTTTTGTTTTTTTTCAAAATTGTCAGTCTTTTTTTTGTTTATAGCGCAAAAAATAAAAACCACAGAGGCAATCAAATACCGTGGGGGGGAAAAAGTGCGTACATTTCATTTGGGTGCAGCGTTGCATGACTGCGCAATTGTCAGTTAAAGTAACGCAGCGCCGTATCGCAAAAAATGGCCTGGTCAGGAAGGGGGGTAAATCCTCTGGAGGGCAAGTGGTTAATCTTTTGACATTCTAGGGGGAAAATATGAAGCAGTGTCATGTTAAGGGTTACAAATGTGATGGCCAGAGTCCAGGCTGAAAAATTAGAAAGCTAAAATACTGTTGTACCATGCCAGTAAAAAAAAAAAAAAAAAAAATCGCTCCTACCCCTCCACTCTTCATTCCTATGTAAAGTGCAGTATGCTTGTATGTCCAAACAATACATTGTAAAATCGTATGAGGATGTGAACAAAATGCATGCAAGAACAGCAATACAGTCTTGAATATAGTAGTTGTTACCCAATATAAAATATACTTCAGAGCACTCCAATTTGGCTGAGGGCATCTTTCTTATATTACTAATGAAATAAATGAACATTAAAATTGGTATAGGACCAGAAATGTATAGTGCAGAGCTCTGTCTTTGCTGTAGCACCATACTAGAACTGAAAGTTAACATTCAGAAACAATGCCAACATTTCAGGAACAGGAGAAAATGTGAATCTATTATTTGGCCATGCAGGAAAATGCAATAGGATCACATTAATGTAAACCTCCACAGCCCAATATATTTGGCTTCCTTTCGTTTCCCTTCTGCTCTCTTCCACTGCTGGGAGCAGGGGTAAGCTAGGGGTCACCAGGATGATAGGTTAAATAGGGCTATATAGTCTGGTGTGACAACCCCAATTGGCACAAGACCATCACTAGAGGTTAGCCACATGTCCCCCCATATCTGGAAGTGCAGGTATTTCCTTTAGCTCCTAATGTTGAATGAATTGGTATAGAAATGAAGGAAATGTAAGTATATGCTGCTGTAGCTGGGGAGGGCAGGGGCGAACTTATGCAAACCTTTTGCTTTACACTGAAAAAAACACATTACCTCTATAATTGTATTTATTTTGCTCACAGTCAGAGAAAGCAAGCTCGTGAACTTCTGGCAGCTCTTCAGAAAGTAGTGGTTCCTATTTATTGTACCAGTTTCTTAGCAGTGGAAGAAGACAAGCAACAGAAGATTGCACGTGTAAGTATTTTATACCCAGTCACAGTAATACTTGTTTTCAGGTTTCCCCTGTGATAAGTTATGACAAAATGCAGGGCTTGGTCCAACTTAGGATACTGGTTCTAAACACATGAATGTTGTCGCTATCCATGAATGGTGTTCAGACAAAGCCTCTGATTGGCTGGTTGGGCAGATTGAGTTAATTGACAGGTTAGTCTTAACCCACTATCTGGTTTAAGACCACATCCATATGACCACCCAATAGTAACTAGACTTGAAATCTGGAGTCAAACCAAACCAGGAGCAGGGGGGTTGTCAAAATAAGAAGGGTTTTTTTTTTCTATATTTATTATAAAAGTGCAGTTTTACCTCCTATGTGATAGGTTTGCTCCTCTTAACTTTTCAGGGCAATAATGTCAACCAAGTGTATTCTCCTTTTGAAGGCTTATATATCCTCTGCCCGTAGAGCTGATAAATGACCCTGTATGGGCTGCTGATGGAGGAAAAAATTGACAGCTAATTAATCTTTTAGTTTTCTGTGACCCTAATTGCACCATTGCTATAGGAGTTTGAGTGGCTGTCATCCATACTAGGCTCAGGCAGATATCTCTCCTTTGACAGGACAAGGAATACAGTAAATGAACAAAATTCAAGCAATATGAGGAAAAGGCTGCCCTAGTATAACAATTTAAATGTGGGCAATTCAGATTGCTACAAAATCCATTGATTGTACCCCTCCCCTTCATTACATTTTACTCTAAATGTTTTAAGAGTTCACTGCCCCAGATGAATATAACGCTTTGCATTTATTCTTGCCTAACAATTTTTGGATACTAAAATCCATCTATTTCTCCTAATGACTATATGAAAGTGTTTGCTAATTATGGACTTTGCAGTGATAACCTTATGGGTATCTCCTACATCTATGTTGTAAAAACTGGTTAATAGAACATTTGGAACCAAATGGATTTCTTGTTTTATTTTGCAAGGGAGAATAAAAGATAAATTCTTATCAATATGGCCTCAACTCAACAGCAATATTCAGTTTTAATTAATTTAATAATTTTAATTTATATTTATATAGATTTTTTTTTTACTTACAGATTAAACCAAAATGTTCATGCAGGGGGAAGCATCCTCAAGATAGACTTAAACTATTAGATCAGGGGTCTCCAAACTTTACGTAGAAAGGGCTATCCTTCAGACCTGTGGGAGGGCCAGACTATGGCCAGTGGGAGTAAACAATGTCACAGTGAAATATTGTCCCATATTTGCTCTCAATGGAAGGAATTATGCCCCATCGTCGGTGTCAATGGAAGGAATTATGCCCCGTTGTTGTCATCAGTGACAGAAACAATGACTCAAGGGCAGGATAAAGCAGAGAGCTGCAGTTTGGAGACCACTGTACTAGACTAAGACTGCACACAACTAATTTTATTTATATTGTCTATATGGGGCTTAATGCAGCATTTTATTAGTCATGTGATCTTTTTATCTACAGTTGCTCCAGCTTTGGGAGAAGAATGGTTACTTTGATGAAGCTACAATCCAGCAACTGCAGAGTCCTGCCCTTGGCTTGGGACAGCATCAGGTAATTTATCATGTCTGAAAGGTTAAACTTTGTTGTTGTCCTCCTCTGTGATTTATAAATGGAAAAAAAAGAGGTAAGGCAGTCTCCAGAAGTTTCTAATGCTGTTTAGAATGACTCTTCTAGAAAGACTGCATTTTACCTTCCAAAACTGGAAGCCTGTACAAATTCATTGTTTAGTCTGTGATGTAAAACAAAACATTTAAGTGTCCTATGTGTGATATTTTTTTTTAATCTGAAATGTGTCTAATAGTAGTTATATATTTTGTTCGTTTAGAGGAGTTGTTAGCCACTTGCCCTCTAGAGGATTTACCCCCCTTAATGACTAGGCCTCTTTTTGCTACTCAGCGCTGCACTAATTCAACTGATAATTGCGCGGTCATGCACTGCTGTACCCAAACAAAATTTATGTCCTTTTTTTCACACAAATAGAGCTTTCTTTTGGTGATATTTGATCACCTGTGCGTTTTTTATTTTTCGTGCTATAAACAAAAAAAGAACAAAAATTTTGAAGAAAAACTTTATTTTTTACTTTTGGCTATAAAAAATATATAGTAAACTCCGTTAGTTATAAATTTAGGCCAAAATGTATTCTGCTACAAAATCCAAATAAGTGTATATTGATTGCTTTGTGTGGAAGTTATAGCATCTACAAACTATGGTATAGATACTGCAATTTATGCCATTTTTTTTTGCTATACAGCGCTGCGCTAGTTTAACTGACAATTACGCGGTCATGCAATACGGTACATAAATTACATTTATGTCCTTTTTTCACACAAATAGAGCTTTCTTTTGGTGGTATTTGATCACCTGTGCGCTTTTTATTTTTGCCGCTATAAATAAGTTTTAAGAAAAAAAAAAATTTTTTTTTAAAAACGATATTTTCTCATTTCTGTCATAAAAAATATCCAAAAAAAACCTAAAATTTTGTCAATTTAGACCAAAATGTATTCTGCTACATGTTTTTTGTTAAAAAAAAATCCCAATAAGTGTATATTTATTTTTTTGTGTGAAACTTATAGCATCTACAAACTATGGTATAGATAATGGACTTTACACAGCTTTTACTTTCTGACTGCTTATCACATTTCCTTTTGGGAAAGTAGACACCCTAAGCTATCTGCTGAAAGGCATATTGAGTCCATGGAAGATTTTATTTTTTTCTGGAAAATGACAAACTTTTTTTTTTTTATTTTGTTTATTTTTTACTCAAAGTTGTCATTTAAATTATATATTTCTCATGCAAGCCATGGGTATATGTGAAATTACACCCCAAAATACATTCTGCTACTTCTACCAAGTATGGGGGTACCACATATGTGAGACTTATTGGGAGCCTAGCCACATACAGGAGCCTGAAATCCAATGACAACTTTGAAAGCCTGAAGGTGCGTAACTTTCTCTTTTCACTTCCTCAATACCTATCACAGTTTCAGAGGCCCTGAAATGCCAGGATAGCACCAACCCTCCCCCCTACCCTCCCCAAATGACCCCTTTTTGGAAAGTAGACACCCCAAGGAATTTAAAAAGAGGCATGATGAGTATTTTGCAGATCTCATTTTTTTCTCACAAGGTTTTGAAATATAAAAAAAGAAAAGAAAAAATATATTTTGTTTTTTTTTTCTTCAATTTTCAAAAACTTGTGGCAACAAACGAGATCTACAAAATACTCACCATGCTTCTGATCAAATTCCTTGGGGTGTCTACTTTCCAACAAGTGGGCATTTGGGGGGGTTAGGTGCTATCCTGGCATTTCAGAACCTCAGAAACTGTGATAGGTAGTCAGGAAGTGTAATGAGGAAATAAAGCCCTTTAAAAGCCTGAAAGTGCTTATTGGATTTTGGGGTCCTGTACTTGGCTAGACTGCCAAAATGTCTCTCACATGTGGTACCCCCATACTCTGGAGAAGTAGCAGAATGTATTTTTGGGAGTATTTCCACATATACCTATGGCATGTGTGAGCAGTAAATCATTTAAGTGACAATTTTGTGTAAAAAAAAATTTGTTTGTCATTTTCCAAAAGCTTGTGGTAAAAATAATAAATTCTTCGATTGATTCAACATGCCTCTCCACAAATAGTTTGGGGTGTCTACTTTCCAAAAAGGGGTTGTTTTGGGGGGTGGGGCGTTTTATGCCCAGCATTAGAAGTTTATGCCACACGTCACTGAATCCTCTAACCACCTGAAGACCAAGCCTTTTCTGACACTGTTCACATGAAAAAAAATCTGTATTTTTTTACTAGGAAATTAATTTAAACCCCAAACATTATATATTTTTTTAAAGCAAACACCCTAGTGAATAAAATGGTGGGTGCTGCAATTTTTTATGTCACATAGTACTCGCGCAGCAATTTTTCAATTGCAATTTTAAAGAAAAAATATATACTTGTTTTACTTTTAACGCACAAAAACACAAAATATTGCGCATGCCCTGTGCAATGGCGACAAACTGCATACGTTTTTAATATCCATAGGCAACGTTTTTTAAAAGCCTTTACAAGCTACCATTTTAGATTTACAGAGGAGGTCTAGTGTTAGAATTACTGCCCTTGATTTGACATTTGTGGCGATACCTCACATGCATGGTGCAACCGCTGTTTCAATACTGCCACAGGGTCAACGTTCACAACGTTCACAAACACAGATGCACGCGTGCACGGGGGGCGAGGATACTTTTTTTTTTTTTTTTTGTTATTTAGATTTTTATTTTTTTTTGTTATTTAGATTTTTTTTTTTATTATTATTATTTTTACACTGTCCCCTTAATTTTTTTATCACTTTTAATGCTATCACAGGGAATGCAAATATTCCCTATAACTTCAATGGGCATTGTCTTATTTTCTTTTTTGAGAAATCTGGGGTCTTTCAGACTGTAGATATCTCCTCTGCCCTTACATTATCTAATCTCACCAAGATCGGTGTGATCAGATGCTTTCCCAATTTACGAACGGCGCTGTTTATATCCTGTGAAACTGAAGTGATGAAATGCTCGTAGCTTCCGATTTTTTTAGGCTATAAAGATGATTGGCACCATTCTGGTCTCCAATTAGCTCTATGGTCAGCTGGCAGAAACATCGGCTGCACTCTCAGGTTGCCCCGATGGCATGGGACTGCCTGAGAAGGCAGTGGGGGAGGGGGGCCCTTTTGGTAGGTTGGTTGCTACATTATTCACAAAGCATCTCCATCCCTATAGTATTTCCCAAGAAGGCATATATTATAATGGAATCACAGGTAGAAAAGGAAGGAGCTGTAGAAAATGGGTACTAATCTATATAGAGAACTGGGTCACATAAAGAGCAGCCAACAATGGAAGAGTTGAAATTCTAGTCAGTTGCTATTTTAGAGCACTTCTGTTGTATTCCAGATAAACATCTTTTCTACAGCTCCGTTATGTTGTGACTATTTCTTTGTAGCACCCTTTTGTTTTTCCCCCAATCATTGATATCAAATGATACTTTTTTTTTTCTACATTGCTGCTGGAGCTTTGTATCTTCGATTTTGCAGCATGGTCCTCCTCAGCCTGGCTTTCAGAGTACCATATTTGGCCCCCACTTTACTGGACATTGCCTGATGGTGACCTTTGACCACAATGTAGGGTGCTTTCCAGACTCTATTCTGTTAAGTTATCTGTGAAGAGCTTTTGAGTTTCCGAGCCATTGGCATTGCCTCAGTGCTTGCCATGTCTATTTCTTCAGCCCCCGCATAATTACTTGAATCAGACTCCTCTATACTAAGCCAGAGGCAAAGGTTCAAGTGAATGCCCATCTCTCCACTCCATTCCCAACTGACTGTGGTACACTGTAAGGATGCCCTCTCTTGCTGCTGTTATTTGCTTTGGCCATTGATCCCCTAGCCATCCATATTCTTATCTTGCCTAATGTAATGGGCCTTACCATAGGTACCTTGGAAGAACGTATTTTGCAGTATGCAGATGACACCCTTAATTTAACTAGCAGATCCTAATGCATCTTTGTGTCACCTGCTGGATGAGATAGAGGAGTTTGGTGATTATTCAGGGTTTTGAGTCAATTGGTGGAAGTCAAGCCTTGTATTTTGGTCTAACCATTCTTTCCCTGAATTACTTTCTATTCCTGACACGCGGTTATGGTCTTCACAAGGTGTCAAATATTTTTGTAACCTTTATGCCACTCTAACAACTACAAGAAGATTTCAGTCTTCCACCCAATTTTTTGTTTTACTATTGCCAACTCTGACACACTGTCCAAACACAATTTGGGTCCCTAACAAACCCAACTCTAATTACTCCCCTCAAAAACCTTTTGAGAAACCCAGCCATAACTAAATAATATCTGTGTATTACTCTGTACTTATTGTGGATTCTTTAACTATATACAGTGGCAAAAAAATGTTTGTGAACCCCTTGAAATTAACTGGTTTCCTGCAGTAATTTGCCATAAAATGTGACCTGATCCTCAAGTTACAACAATAGACAAACACAGAATGCTTATGCTGGAAACACACCTGCAGTTCTAATTTCTAGTGTCTTTATTAAATACACCTAGTAAAACATTCACAGTGTTGGAGGAAAAAAATAAGTGAACACATAGACTACTTCAACAAAAGCTAATTGGAGTCATTGGTTGCACACCTGGGTTCCAATTTAATGAAATGAGTTTAGCTCTGGGATGTTGGGATTCTAATGTTGCTTGTCTATTTTGCTGACATCTCATTCAATTTTGGTTTATTGTACCCAATATAGGCCCAGACATGTTTTTATTACTGTTATGCAATAGTGAGGCATGAGAGACCATTATTAGTTTTGTGTTTTTTACTGTCTTCGCTTGAATAATAAATATATCTGAAAAAAATGCATTGTTCACATTGTCTGCTATTGTGAGTTTGACCTTTTAAAGGATAAGTTCACCTTTCATAACATGTTACACTCATATTCGGGGTGTAATCTGTTATGATTAGACTGGCACCCGCTCCTCCCTGATCACCACTTTGACAGCGGAGAATCTTACATAACCCCCCCCCCCCCCCCAACCGGCTAGCTGTCAAAATTTTTTTAAAAATGTGACCGTACGGGGCTCCGCCTGCCCAGCTGCATCACGCATTCACAGTCTTCTGTGAATGAGAGCCTACAAGTCCCGACAACCTTAGTGGCTGTCAGCTTGTTGTCCTCAATGAACTACCACTGCTCTGTGGAGCGCTGTGGTAGTTCATTGATTCTTCCTGTCAGTATATCTGCTTGCTCGTACATCCCATGCAAGCAAGCAGATGTTTTGACAGATCTGCAGGAGACATGCATGGCACCAGCAGTCTGATGATCGCTGGTGCAATGCTTTACAAGCTCCTGCAGACAAAAATAATAAATGCACTTTTTTCACCTGCAAAAAAATGTGCATTTTATTATTTTTTACTAAAAGGTGAACTTTATCCTATAACCGCTTCAGCTCGCACACCTGTATACCACCTATAGACCAGACCAATTTTTTAATATTTTTTTTATGTGCCCATTGATTGCAGTGTTGCCTAAGATAACAAACTAGGCTTTCTTTTGTGTATATTGTCTTACAATTTTCTTTTAATTTTTTTTTTTTTTTCAACAAAAAATTAAACATAAGCACTCCATCAAGGAGACTTTATAGTTTGACATGCGTGCACAGCTCAGTTTACTGTCTGGAGATTGCTGTAAGCAGGCAAATAGGTGTGTTTTATCATGAAAGAGACATTGCATATCTCTTCTGCAATACACTGCCTGCTTACAGTATATCTTATGCAGGCCATAGACTGGTCGTTTATCGGCCGAATTTTCGTCCGCACGAAAAAATCGGCCGATATTCACGCTGTTAGTGGGGCAATGCCGTGGGCCGGTTTTCGTGGATCTTCTTCTCCGCACGAAAAAATCGGCCGATATTCACGCTGTTAGTGGGGCAATGCCGTGGGCCGGTTTTCGTGGATCTTCTTCTCGTTTCTTTTTATCGCTCATGCTGGAAAATCCATGAAAATTGGTCGTTTTTCGTGAGCATTGGTGGCAGCATCCATGACAGCAACGACCGATTTTTCGTTTATCGGACGATAAACGGCCTGTCTATGGCCTGTAATAGTCCTGCTTTGAGTTTTCATGTTTAAAATTGTGTATTCAACCTTTCGCAATCATTTAAATCAATTGTCAACTCCTGGTAATGTCACTGTTGTCTAGTGGCCATTACATTATCTTGTTTTATATTTATTTAGGCTGCTTTACTGGGTGAGCACTCCACTGTGGTGCAACCGATTCTTATGGCATTCCAGCAACAAATCCAAACCCTGAAAACACAACATGAAGAATTTGTGGCTAGCGTAAAACAGCAGCAACAACAACAGCAGCAGCAGCAGCAGCAGCAACAGCAGCAGCAGCAGCAACAACAACAGCAGCAGCAACAACAGCAGCAGCAGCAACAACAACAACAACAACAACAACAGCAGCAGCAGCAACAACAGCAGCAGCAACAACAGCAGATCCAGATTCCAGTGATAGAACAAATTCCAGAGCCTCCAGTGCCTGCTCCTGCCCCTGTACCAGCTCAAGTGCCCCCACCAGGTAGCAAACTCTTCTTTTGTTTTTCCTTTTTCTTTATTTACAGTATGCAACTCCACGTTTTCTTCATTTTAATGCTGTCTTTTCACCACAGAGGAAGTGAAACCTGCTCTTGCTATCCCCACTCCGGCAGAATTTGAGCCCCCTCCTGGAAGCGTGCCAGATCCTGCCACAGCTGCAACTAGAGGTCCAGCTCCTCATGAACAGATGCCTCCTAACAAACCACCTTGGTTTGAGCAGCCCCAGCCTATGGCACCCTGGGGACAGCAGCAGGTAAGCACAAGCTTTTCAGTCTCATTTGAACTATTTCTTTAATTTTCTTAGAGTGTTTCCTAAAATTATGCTTAGCTGTCCTAAATTAGTACCCTTTTTTGTGTAATCTTTTGATATTCTACATAGAAATGTACTTGTTCAAGCTATTCCTTATTAATTCCATTTTTGCTTTTCTTCATTCAGCAGCCCTGTGAACAGCCCCCTTTTCCTCATCACCAGGCACCCCCACCACACTGTCCTCCATGGAATAATAGCCATGAAGGTATGTGGAGTGATCGTGATCCTAACTGGAACAATGAGCCAGAACCAGCATGGAACAACCAGAGGGAACCTCCATGGAATAACCAGTTTGATGCTCCTTGGAGTAATCAGCATGATCAGCCTCCGTGGGGTGGTACTCAGAGAGATCCTCATTTTCGCATGCAGCGTCCTCCACATTTTCGAGGGCCTTTTCCCCCTCATCAACAACATCCACCTCAATTCAACCAACCACCCCACCCCCACAACTTCAATCGATTTCCTCCACGGTTTATGCAGGATGACTTTCCCCCACGCCATCCCTTTGAGCGACCACCTTTTCCTCACCGATTTGATTATCCCCAAGGAGACTTCCCTTCAGGTAATTATTGACAATGTTGTTCCTATTTTGTTGCTGCTTGAGTTTGTGGAAGGACTGTGACAGCAGAGACAGTTTGATAAATTCAGACCAATGGGTTTGTTCTGCAGTCAATTCTGTAGCAGCCTATACAGACAACTGAATTTCTTTAACAGAATCGCGCCAAAAATAGTTGCTGTCTTGTGTCCTTGCTGAGGAGAATCTCCTCTCATCACCAACCACTGTCAATGAGAAAGAAAGGGAAGGAAAATCCAAAATCTTAGCTGTCCTCAGCTGGAGATGAAAGGAGGAAGGTCTTCTAATGGGGGGACATGTTTCAGGGAAGCTGAATTCCCTTCACTTTGGGAGATTTTCTCTAACTTCCCATTATAGCTCTCAGAAAGAAATTGAAGGTAAATTTCCATTATAGTGCACAGCCACAAAAAAAAAAAAAAAAAAAAAAAAAAAAGGTTTTGGCTATACATGCACTTTAATAAATATTCATGGGCAAAGAGTGCATGATGTGGCATATTCTCTATTTGCTTTCAGGTTACAGTCTTTAGAAACATTTCTCTAAGGGCTCATTCACACTGCTGTGCTGCCTCACTGCACTTGTGTTGCATTATGGCAGAGCACGTTCATTTGAATGAGCTGTCTAACACCAAAAAAAGGGCATGTAACATTTTTGGCAGTGTGCTGTAACACCTGTCCAACAAGGTCATTGGGATGCCATTCAGAATAAATGCCACTGCATCACAAAAATGTGCGTTACTGTAGTGCTATGATGTGAACAGGCCCTTAAGCGTACTAAGCATTAATTCTCTCAACTTGTGCACTTCATTTCCAAAATGAGAGCTGAAATACTTCCTTCCCTGTTCATTAACCCTTTCATGCCAACTGTATGCATACAATGCCTTGAAAACATATTCATACCCCTTGAAATTTTCCACATTTTGTCATGTTACAACCAAAAACATAAATGTATTTTATTGGGATTTTATGTGATTAGACCAACACAAAGTGCCACGTAATTGTGAATTGGAAGGAAAATGATAAATGGTTTTCAAAATTTTTTTACAACTAAATCTGTGAAAAGTGTGCATGCATTTGTATTCATCCTCCCTGAGTCAATAGAAGGACCCCCTTTCGCTGCAATTACAGCAGCAAGTCTTTGTGGGGATGTCTCTACCAGCTTTTCACACGTAGGAAGTGAAATTTTTGCCCATTCTTTGCAAAATAGCTCAAGCTCTGCCAGATTGGATGAACAGCAATTTTCAAGTCTTGCCACAGATTCTCAATTGGATTTAGGTCTGGATTTTGACTGGGCCATTCTAACACATAAATGTGCTTTGATCTAAACCTTTCCATTTTAGCTATGGCTGTACGTGTAGGATTGTTGTCCTGCTGAAAGATGCACCTCTGCCCCAGTCCCAAGTCTTTTGCAGACTCTAATAGGTTTTCTTCTAAGATTGTCCTGTATTTGGCTCCATCCATCTTCCCATCAACTCTGACCAACTTCCCTGTCCCTGCTGGAGAAGCATCTCCACAACATGATGCTGCCACCACCATGTTTCATGGTGGGGATGGTGTGTTCAGGGTGATGTACGGTGTTCGTTTTCCGCCACACATGGTGGTTTTCTTTTAGGCCAAAAAATTAAGTTTTGGCTTAATCTGACCAGAGCACCTGCTTCCACATGTTTGCTGTGTCCCTTACATCGCAAACTGCAAACAGAACTTCTTATGGCTTTCTTCTTGCCACTCTTCCATAAAGACCAGCTTTGTGTAATAGTTGTCTTGTGGACAGATTCTCCCACCTGAGCTGTCAATCTCTGCAGCTCCTTCAGAGTTACCTTAGGCCTCTTGGCTGCTTCTCTGATTAATGCTCTCCTTGCTTGGCCTATCAGTTTAGGTGGATGGCTATGTTTTGCTAAATTTGCAGTTATGCCATACTCTTTCCATTTTCGGATGATGGATTGAACAGTGCTTCATGAGATGTTCAAAGCTTGTGATGTTTTCTTATAACCTAACCCTTCTTTAAACTGCTCCACAACTTTATCCCTGACCTGTCTGGTGTGTTCCTTGGCCTTCATGATGCTGTTTGTTCACTAATGTTCTCTAACAAACCTCTTAGGGCTTCACAGAACAGCTGCATTTATACTGGGATTACATTACACACATGTAGACTCTATTGACTAATTAGCTGACTTCTAAAGACAATTGGTTCCACTAGATGTTAGGGGTGTCAGAGTAAAGGCTGAATACAAATGCACGGCACACTTTTCAGATATTTATTTGTAAAAAATTTTGAAAACCATTTATCATTTTCCTTCCATTTCACAATGATGTGCCACTTTATAAAAATAAAAACCATTTATATTTTTGGTTGTAACATGAGGCGCGTCCCACCCACTCCGCCAGCTGTCAATCACCGAATTCCGACTGGTGATTACCGAGCATCTCCGACGGGGAGGAGGGCTGCTTTGTTTACTAACAGTCCTCCTCCCTGTCAGCTCGGCCATACTGCTCTGGATGGCTGTCACAGTCATCCAGAGCAGTTTGCTTACAGTGAAGCCCACACACCGCCCTCTATGTAAAACATTCCCTGCACATAACTAATGTTTGCCCGCCCCTCTTGTTGACCCCTTCCTACTCAGTGCCATTAGTACAGTGTCACTGCTTTTTTTTTTTTTTTTTAGCACTGATCACGGGTGGTGTCAAAGGGGATGTCAGTGACACCAGGTCAGTTCCCCCCCAGTGTCAGAATTCTTGCCACAGTCCCACTATTAGTCTCTGATCGCCATTACTAGTAAAAAAAAAAAAAAGAATTCCAGTATCTATACTGCCATTTGTAAACGCTATAACGTTCATGTAATCCAATTAATTTACACGTATTGGGATTTTTTTTTTTTTTGTCAGCAAAGACATAGCAGAATTGGGGGTGTAGAAATTTTTTAAAAAACTACTCGTCCAGGGACTAAATCTGGGTTCCAATCTACTTGTCCCACATGACAATCTACGTCAATCCAGATTAACAAAAAATACATTTTAAACCAAACCGTATTTAAATCTGAGGTGCTGTTAGAAATGTCTGGGACTTTTAACCACTTCTCGACCGGCCGTTGCATATAAACGGCCGGAACGGTGGCAGTGCAAGGTCGGGTGGCCGTTTATAAACATCCTCCCCGCACCCTGCTTGTGCGCGCTCCCTGGGAGCGTGCAGCACCGTGATCCGGTGCCCGCTGTGTCCTCCGGACACAGTGAAACACCGATTGTCGGATGGGACCTCTGTGCGAGGTCCCGATCATGTGATCACTGATTGGCCAATCAGTGATCACATGCAAAGTAGTAAGCAAGATGTCACTTGTGACATCATTGCTTACTACGTGTGAAATCTGTGAATGATCACAGAGGTCACATGGTACAAGGCGATTCACAACAGCCTTGTACAATGTGACAAGCTGTGACCAATCACAGCTCACTCAGTACTTCTCAATGAGTGCAAGAATGCAGACAGAGAGAAAGAGAAATGATTGCTTTTACATCCTATATGGGTGTAAAAGCAATCAGTGTAAAAAAAAAAAAAAAAAAAAAAAAAAATCATCAACCCCCACAAGTAGTACAGTGTCACCATGGTGACACTGTACTGCTAGGGTGACAGTATGTAAAAAAAAAAAAAAAAAAAATATATATATATATATATATATATATATATATATATATATATATATATATATATATATATATATATATATATATATATATAAAAAAAAAAAATAAAAATGTAAAAAAAAATGTTTAAAAATTATAATTTTTGGTTATAAACTAATTTGGATTTTTTTTTTTTTACTAAAGAGATAACAATAAATTTTGGCCAAGATTTATGATGAAATATTATTTATTTGCAAAATTTTATTAAAAAAAACACTTTTTTCAAAATTTTTGAACTTTTTAATTTACATAGCAAAAAAAATAAAAATCCCAGCGGTGAATAAATACCACCAAAATAAAGCTTTATCTGTCGCGAAAAAATGGTAAAAAAATAATTTGGGTACAGTGTTGCATGACCGCGCAATTGTCATTCAAAGTGTGATAGTGCTGAAAGCTGAAAATTGCCCTGGTCAGAAGGGGGGTAAAAGTGTCCGGTCTGGAAGTGGTTAAAATCAAAAGAGGCTCTATGGCAACTTAAACGTTTAATCTTTTTAACATTGCGCTGTATATCTCCTCCTCCTCCCTTCCCTGCCTCTCTCCAGCACCTCAGGCGGGGATTAGCAGGGAGGAGAGAGACCTTCCCGTGTGATGAGCACCGATTGGGTGCTTGTCAGGAAAGGGGAGTGTCAGTCTTCTCCTTTATCCCTCTTGCTGCCAGAGCCATTTTTGCATTTTTTGCACACATTAATTTGGGCACAAATAAGCAATAAATTACCCTATTTTTTTGTAAAATATAAAAGGTGAGGTTCCACTGAGTAAATAGATATCCAACATGGCAAACCTTTAAATTTGCGTGCGCTCATGAAATGGCAACAAACTTCAGTACCCTATATTTTTTATAGGCGACGCTTTTAAAGCCTCTTATAGGTCATCAGTATAGTGTTACAGAAGAGGTCTTAGTAGGTGGTAGAATTAATGCTCTCATTCGCTCGGCGATATGTAACGTGTATCGCAGTGAATATTTTCTTGCGGAGGCGCGTGCTTTTACTTTTTTTTTTTTTTTGAGACGATGTTATGTACTTGGGTGCAACTTTGATTTTTTTTTATAAAATTTTTCTTTTCTACTTCACTACGTGATGATTTTTGGTGACAGGTTCTCTTTAATGAGACGTCCAGGGTCTAAAAGACCCTGCATGTCTTCCCTGTGCTCCCCTGAATGTAATGCAGTGCACATCACACTGCATCACATTCTTTCCCAGCCTCAATGGCCGGGAAGTCTGTGAATGGGGACCCAGAAGTGTTGTCAAACGTCACTTCCGCGTCAGGACAAGAAGAAGAGGGGAGCAGACGTGTTCATTCTCATCCCTCCCCTCTAGCCGCCAGCACACACTGAGCCAGTCACGGGCCCACAGATGGGCAAGCGGAGCCCAGGAGACTTGGCAAGCAGGGGGAGATTCACATGCGGTAGGGGGGCGGAGGCTGGTACCATGGTGGACTGTATGAAAGCAAACGGGCGACAGCGCTGCCATCCGAATGCTTTCACCTGACGGGTGAGCCCTGCTGCTTACCTTCAGCAAGGCTAAAGGTTGAAAAATGCTACCTGCTCGACGCCCGGAACTACGTGTTCCGGGTGATACAAATTCAACATCCCTGAGAATTCATTTTGACTTAAATATTTATGACGAAATTTGATTTATTAAAATTTTTTTACTGGACATGTTTAATAGCAAAAAGTCAAAAATATTATTTTTTTCTCAAAATTGTTGGCCGGTTTTTTTTATTTTCTTTGTAGTGCATAAAATAAAAACTGCACAGGTGATCAAATACCACTCAATTTTCGGGAAAAAAGGACGTAAATTTAATTTGGGGGCAGCGTTGCATGACTGCACAATTGTCAGTTAAAGTAATGCAGCTCCATAATGCAAAAAATGGCCTGGTCAGGAAGGGGGTTAAATCCTCAGGAGGGCAAGTGGTTAAAGAAAGCTAGATCAAGGTCAGTGCCAGGTTTAGTGTTCTCAGGATGTGTTTTTTTTTTTTTTGTTTTTTTTTTAAAGCAAAATGCTCACTATTATTTCTGGGCCCTACTTCAGGTACAAACCATAAATAAAGTGGTATCGCTGCAATCGTCGAGCAGCATCATTTTATTTTGGTTTGTTTTGTGGTGATAATAGGAAGCTAATTTAAAAAAAAAATTATTTTTGTAAAATTTTGGGCCAGTTATCCTTTGATAATAAAAAGAAAATGAGATATCCGTTACCATTTACCACCAAAATAAAACCCTGTTTGTCATGAACAAAACAAGCTATAATCCACCTGGATACACAAGTAGTTACAATGATATGTACAGTTTGTTTGCTTTACTCTGTCACAAAGGGGTTAAAGTCAGTCATTTTTAACTTTAATTGTGACAAAAATGTATTTGTCATGTGGTGTTTTTACTACAGTGATGCCTAAAGTCTTTTATTGTTTGGTGACCTAAACACACATATAGTTTTAAAGCTCAATCCAATTCATCAAAATATATCAGATATTGTACTGTCTCCATTTTCATAGTCTTACCCTTACTTTCCTGTTAAAGTAGTTGACAAAAATGAAAGGTGAACTAGCCCACAACACTCTTCCCATCCCTCCAGTCCCTGATTATGTACCTAATATGGTCCCCATCTTCCAATGCCTCTCTGGGCACTTTGAAATGATCCCTGTTGGAGGCTTGTAGCAGCATATTGTTTGCAGTGGTGAGGATTCTTTGGTCAGCGCTGACATATGCACAGAGGATTGTGAAGGTAGTGAGGGCGGTGCCAGTTCACGTTTTCACTTCTGAAAAGGTGAACTAATGTTTTAACCACTTGAGCGCTGGAAGTTTTTACCCCCTTCATGACCAGAGCATCTTTTGCTTTTCAGCACTGCTCTACTTTAACTGGCAATTTCGCAGTCATGCAATGCTGTACACAAAGGAATATTTTATAATTATTTTCACACAAATAGAGCTTTCATTCAGTGGTGTTTGATCACCACTTTGTGTTTTTTTTTTTTTTTGTTTTTGTGATATAACAACAATTTTGGGGGAAAAAACAATTTTTCTTTTTCAGTTATAAAACATAGCAAATAAAAAAAAAATTAATTTCCTTATAGATTTAGGGCAAGATGTATTCTGACATTAGTTGGTATGACACTATACTAGTACTGGCAGTGATCAGCGACTTATAGTGTGCTGGGTAATCTGGCGCTATCTGATGCTGGCTGGGAGGTACACTAACTGACTGGCACCAGTAGTGACACTAGTACAGTGATCAGTGCTAATACTGTACCCTGTCACTATACTAATGACAC